>NC_069502.1:1215737658-1215842491 GCF_027579735.1 Bombina bombina
TCCATTCATTATCCATGGGCTCTTAAAACGAAGAGCTATCCTCAAAGGGATAGTAATACGTTTAGCAAGGGTGATGATAGCGCCATCCCTTTTAGGGACGGAACCTCACAACTCTATTGAGAGTCTAGGACCAGGAACGATTTGTTAAAGGGAGAAGAGAGGAACAAGCCAGACCCATTCATTCTTAATAATGTTCGCAATTTAACAGGAGCAGGGAAGAATAAGGTACCACCCTGTCCTCAAACTCTATCAAATTTAGGAATCAGAAGGTTCCTTAGGCAATTTGGCCTCTGGAACCACTGAATTCGCCAAAAAAACTTCCTTTAGAAGAAAGCGCAAATTCGTAAAACTAAAGTCTGGTTCCTCCGCAGCCGGAGGTTTAGAGGCAGCAGACTCCGACCCAGAATGTTCATACTCTGAAGTCTCAGAAAGAACTTCATCTTCTGATAACCATATCAGCTAAATCCAATAAATAATCTGATGTACTCTGAGAAGGAGTGCAATATGTAACCTTTTCCTTGAGCTTGGCAGGGCAAGATAAAGCATTAAAGGCTGCAGACACCGCCATTTGAGCTGCGCAGTAACGTCTGGTGAAAAAATGGCCCCCTCCAGATGGAGGATCAGCAATGCTATGGGAAACTGCATGTGTAGAGAGATAAGCATGTAGGGTACGCACCTCACTGGATGACTACTCTTCAGAGGTGGACGGCTCAGTGGTATCAAACATGTTTGATATTATCACATTATCAAGGCATATGGAACATAATTGAGGGGGTGGTACTAAGGCCTCCTCACATTATAAACAGTAATTACTCTTTAGGAATAGAGGGTGTGCCCTCTATGTAACATAATCCTCCATCGCTAGTACAATAAAGAGAGAACAATAGAAATAAAACATTATTTTATTAAAAAAAAAAAAAAAAACAGAATTTATGTTTACCTGATAAATTACTTTCTCCAACGGTGTGTCCGGTCCACGGCGTCATCCTTACTTGTGGGATATTCTCTTCCCCAACAGGAAATGGCAAAGAGCCCAGCAAAGCTGGTCACATGATCCCTCCTAGGCTCCGCCTACCCCAGTCATTCGACCGACGTTAAGGAGGAATATTTGCATAGGAGAAACCATATGATACCGTGGTGACTGTAGTTAAAGAAAATAAATCATCAGACCTGATTAAAAAACCAGGGCGGGCCGTGGACCGGACACACCGTTGGAGAAAGTAATTTATCAGGTAAACATAAATTCTGTTTTCTCCAACATAGGTGTGTCCGGTCCACGGCGTCATCCTTACTTGTGGGAACCAATACCAAAGCTTTAGGACACGGATGAAGGGAGGGAGCAAATCAGGTCACCTAAATGGAAGGCACCACGGCTTGCAAAACCTTTCTCCCAAAAAATAGCCTCAGAAGAAGCAAAAGTATCAAACTTGTAAAATTTGGTAAAAGTGTGCAGTGAAGACCAAGTCGCTGCCCTACATATCTGATCAACAGAAGCCTCGTTCTTGAAGGCCCATGTGGGAGCCACAGCCCTAGTGGAATGAGCTGTGATTCTTTCAGGAGGCTGCCGTCCGGCAGTCTCGTAAGCCAATCTGATGATGCTTTTAATCCAAAAAGAGAGAGAGGTAGAAGTTGCTTTTTGACCTCTCCTGTTACCAAAATAAACAACAAACAAGGAAGATGTTTGTCTAAAATCCTTTGTAGCATCTAAATAGAATTTTAGAGCGCGAACAACATCCAAATTGTGCAACAAACGTTCCTTCTTCGAAACTGGTTTCGGACACAAAGAAGGCACGACTATCTCCTGGTTAATGTTTTTGTTAGAAACAACTTTTGGAAGAAAACCAGGTTTAGTACGTAAAACCACCTTATCTGCATGGAACACCAGATAAGGAGGAGAACACTGCAGAGCAGATAATTCTGAAACTCTTCTAGCGGAAGAAATTGCAGCCAAAAACAAAACTTTCCAAGATAATAACTTAATATCAACGGAATGTAAGGGTTCAAACGGAACCCCCTGAAGAACTGAAAGAACTAAGTTGAGACTCCAAGGAGGAGTCAAAGGTTTGTAAACAGGCTTGATTCTAACCAGAGCCTGAACAAAGGCTTGAACATCTGGCACAGCTGCCAGCTCTTTGTGAAGTAACACAGACAAGGCAGAAATCTGTCCCTTCAAGGAACTTGCAGATAATCCTTTCTCCAATCCTTCTTGAAGAAAGGATAGAATCCTAGGAATCTTTACCTTGTCCCAAGGGAATCCTTTAGATTCACACCAACAGATATATTTTTTCCATATTTTGGGGTAAATTTTTCTAGTTACAGGCTTTCTGGCCTGAACAAGAGTATCAATAACAGAATCTGAGAACCCTCGCTTTGATAAGATCAAGCGTTCAATCTCCAAGCAGTCAGCTGGAGTAGGACCAGATTCGGATGTTCGAACGGACCTTGAACAAGAAGGTCTCGTCTCAAAGGTAGCTTCCATGGTGAAGCCGATGACATATTCACCAGATCTGCCTACCAAGTCCTGCGTGGTTACGCAGGAGCTATCAAGATCACCTACGCCCTCTCCTGATTGATCCTGGCTACCAGCCTGGGGATGAGAGGAAACGGCGGGAATACATAAGCTAGGTTGAAGGTCCAAGGTGCTACTAGTGCATCTACTAGAGTCGCCTTGGGATCCCTGGATCTGGACCCGTAGCAAGGAACCTTGAAGTTCTAAAGAGAGGCCATCAGATCCATGTCTGGAATGCCCCACAGTTGAGTGATTTGGGCAAAGATTTCCGGATGGAGTTCCCACACCCCCGGATGCAATGTCTGACGAATCAGAAAATCCGCTTCCCAAGTTTCCACTCCTGGGATGTGGATTGCAGACAGGTGGCAGGAGCGAGTCTCCGCCCATTGAATGATTTTGGTCACTTCTTCCATCGCCAGGGAACTCCTTGTTCCCCCCTGATGGTTGATGTACGCAACAGTCGTCATGTTGTCTGATTGAAACCGTATGAACTTGGCCCTCGCTAGCTGAGGCCAAGCCTTGAGAGCATTGAATATCGCTCTCAGTTCCAGAATATTTATCGGTAGAAGAGATTCTTCCCGAGACCAAAGACCCTGAGCTTTCAGGGATCCCCAGACCGCGCCCCAGCCCATCAGACTGGCGTCGGTCGTGACAATGACCCACTCTGGTCTGCGGGAGGTCACCCCTTGCGACAGGTTGTCCAGGGACAGCCACCAACGGAGTGAGTCTCTGGTCCTCTGATTTACTTGTATCTTCGGAGACAAGTCTGTATAGTCCCCATTCCACTGACTGAGCATACACAATTGAAATGGTCTTAGATGAATGCGCGCAAAAGGAACTATGTCCATTGCCGCTACCATCAAACCTATCACTTCCATGCACTGTGCTATGGAAGGAAGAGGAACGGAAGGAAGTATCCGACAAGAGTTTAGAAGTTTTGTTTTTCTGGTCTCTGTCAGAAAAATCCTCATTTCTAAGGAGTCTATTATTGTTCCCAAGAAGGGAACTCTTGTCGACGGAGATAGAGAACTCTTTTCCACGTTCACTTACCATCCGTGAGATCTGAGAAAGGCCAGGACTATGTCCGTGTGAGCCTTTGCTTGAGGAAGGGACGACGCCCAAGTAAGGTACTACAGCAATGCCCCTTGGTCTTAGCACCGCCAGAAGGGACCCTAGTACCTTTGTGAAAATCCTTTGAACAGTGGCTAATCCGAAAGGAAGCGCCACGAACTGGTAATGCTTGTCCAGGAATGCGAACCTTAGGAACCGATGATGTTCCTTGTGGACAGGAATATGTAGATACGCATCCTTTAAATCCACCGTGGTCAAGAATTGACCTACCTGGATGGAAGGATTGTTCGAATGGTTTCAATTTTGGACGATGGAACCTTGAGAAACTTGTTTAGGATCTTGAGACCTAAGATTGGTCTGAACGTTCCCTCTTTTTTGGGAACTACGAACAGATTGGAGTAGAACCCCATCCCTCGTTCTTTTAATGGAACAGGATGAATCACTTCCAGAAGATAACCTTGGAAGACTATTTCTAGCGCCCAAGGATCCAGAACATCTCTTGCCCAAGCCTGAGTGAAGAGAGAGAGTCTGCCCCCCACCAAATCCGGTCCCGGATCGGGGGCCCGCATCTCATGCTGTCTTGGGAGCAGTGGCAGGTTTCTTGGCCTGCTTTCCTTTGTTCCAGCCTTGCCTTGGTCTCCAGGCTGGATTGGCTTGAGAAGTATTACCCTCCTGCTTAGAGGACGTAGCACTTGGGGCTGGTCCGTTTCTGCGAAAGGGACGAAAATTAGGTTTATTTTTGGCCTTGAAAGACCTATTCTGAGGAAGGGCGTGGCCCTTGCCCCCAGTGATATCAGAGATAAACTCTTTCAAGTCAGGGCCAAACAGTGTTTTCCCCTTGAAAGGAATGTCAAACAATTTGTTCTTGGAAGACGCATCCGCTGACCAAGATTTTAACCAAAGCGCTCTGCGCGCCACAATAGCAAACCCAGAATTTTTCGCCGCTAATCTAGCCAATTGCAAGGTGGCGTCTAGGGTGAAAGAATTAGCCAATTTAAGAGCACGAATTCTGTCCATAATCTCCTCATAAGAAGAAGAATTACTAATAATCGCCTTTTCTAGCTCATCGCACCAGAAACACGCGGCTGTAGTGACAGGGACAATGCATGCAATTGGTTGTAGAAGGTAACCTTGCTGAACAAACATCTTTTTTAGCAAACCTTCTAATTTTTTATCCATAGGATCTTGGAAAGCACAACTATCTTCTATGGGTATAGTGGTGCGCTTGTTTAGAGTAGAAACCGCCCCCTCGACCTTGGGGACTGTCTGCCATAAGTCCTTTCTAGGGTCGACTATAGGAAACAATTTTTTAAATATGGGGGGAGGTACGAAAGGTACACCGGGCCTGTCCCATTCTTTATTAACAATGTACGCCACCCGCTTGAGTATAGGAAAAGCTTCGGGGGGCCCCGGGGCCTCTAGGAACTTGTCCATTTTACATAGTGTTTCTGGAATGACCAGATAATCACAATCATCCAAATTGGATAACACCTCCTTAAGCAGAGCGCGGAGATGTTCCAACTTAAATTTAAAAGTAATCACATCAGGTTCAGCTTGTTGAGAAATTTTTCCTGAATCTGAAATTTCTCCCTCAGACAAAACCTCCCTGGCCCCCTCAGACTGGTGTAGGGGCCCTTCAGAAACAATATCATCAGCGGCCTCATGCTCTTCAGTATTTTCTAAAACAGAGCAGTCGCGCTTTCGCTGATAAGTGGGCATATTGGCTAAAATGTTTTTGATAGAATTATCCATTACAGCCGTTAATTGTTGCATAGTAAGGAGTATTGGCACGCTAGATGTACTAGGGGCCTCCTGTATGGGCAAAACTGGTGTAGACGAAGGAGGGGATGATGCAGTACCATGCTTACTCCCCTCACTTGAGGAATCATCTTGGGCATCATTTTTACTAAATTTATTATGACATAAATCACATCTATTTAAATGAAAAGGAACCTTGGCTTCCCCACAGTCAGAACACAATCTATCTGGTAGTTCAGACATGTTAAACAGGCATAAACTTGAACGTTTTAAAATAAAACCGTTACTGTCACTTTAAATTTTAAACTGAACACACTTTATTACTGCAATTGCGAAAAAGTATGAAGGAATTGTTCAAAATTCACCAAAATTTCACCACAGTGTCTTAAAGCCTTAAAAGTATTGCACACCAAATATGGAAGCTTTAACCCTTAAAATAACGGAACCGGAGCCGTTTTTATATTTAACCCCTTTACAGTCCCTGGAATCTGGTTTGCTGAGACCCAACCAAGCCCAAAGGGGAATACGATACCAAATAATGCCTTCAGAAAGACTTTTCTATGTATCAGAGCTCCACACACATGCAGCTGCATGTCATGCTGTTCTCAAAAACAAGTGCGCCATACCGGCGCGAAAATGAGGCTCTGTTGGAGAAATTATGCTTACCTGATAAATTACTTTCTTTTACGATATGACAAGTCCACGGAATTCATCCTTACTAGTGGGATATTAACCTCCTGCTAACAGGAAGTGGCAAAGAGCACCACAGCAGAGCTGTATATATAGCCCCTCCCCTTCCCCTCCACCTTCAGTCATTCGGCCGAAGATATAGGAAGAGAAAAAGGAAAGGTTAAAAGGTGCAGAGGTGACTGAAGTTTACAAAAAATATAAAGAAAAACTGTCTTAAAAAGAACAGGGTGGGCCGTGGACTCGTCATATCATAAAAGAAAGTAATTTATCAGGTAAGCATAAATTTAGTTTTCTTTTACAAAGATATGACGAGTCCATGGATTTCATCCTTACTTGTGGGAAACCAATATCAAAGCAATAGGACACGGATGAAAGGGAGGGACAAGACAGGAACCTAAACGGAAGGCACCACTGCTTGAAGAACCTTTCTCCCCAAAACAGCCTTAGAAGAAGCAAAAGTATCAAATTTGGAAAATTTGGAAAATGTGTGAAGGGACGACCAAGTTGCAGCCTTACAAATCTGTTCAACAGATGCATCGTTTTTATAAGCCCATGTGGAAGCCACAGCCCTAGTAGAATGAGCCGGAATTCTTTCAGGAGGCTGCTGTCCAGCATTCTCATATGCCAGGCGGATGATACTTCTCAGCCAAAAAGAAAGAGAGGCAGCCGTAGCTTTCTGACCCCTACGCTTTCCAGAATAAACAATGAATAATGAAGATGATTGACGGAAATCCTTAGTTGCCTGTAAGTAAAACTTTAAGACACTGACCACGTCCAAGTTATGTAACAGACGCTCCTTCTTAGAAGAAGGATTAGGACACAAGGAAGGAACAACAATTTCCTGATTAATATTCTTATTCGAAACAACCTTAGGAAGGAACCCAAGTTTGGTACGTAAAACCACCTTATCAGAATGAAATATGAGATAAGGCGAATCACACTGTAATGCTGAAAGCTCAGAAACTCTTCGAGCAGAAGAAATAGCAACCAAAAACAGAACTTTCCAAGATAATAGTTTAATATCTATGGAATGCATAGGTTCAAACGGAACCCCTTGCAGAACTCGAAGAACTAAATTCAAACTCCAGGGAGGAGTAATAGGTCTAAAAACAGGCTTAATTCTAGATAGAGCCTGACAAAAAGACTGAACATCTGATACATTTGCCAAACGTTTGTGAAACAGAATTGACAAAGCTGAAATTTGTCCCTTTAAGGAACTTGCTGATAACCCTTTCTCCAATCCTTCTTGGAGAAAAGACAAAATCCTAGGAATCCTAACTTTACTCCATGAGTAACCCCTGGATTCACACCAATAAAGATATTTACGCCATATCTTATGATAGATTTTTCTAGTGACAGGCTTTCTAGCCTGTATCAAAGTATTGATAACTGAATCAGAGAATCCGTGCTTCGATAAAATCAAGCGTTCAATCTCCACGCAGTCAGTTGCAGAGAAATTAGATTTGGATGTTGTTAAGGACCTTGAATGAGAAGGTCCTGTCTCAAAGGAAGTTTCCACGATGGTAGATAGGACATGTCCACTAGATCCGCATACCAAGTCCTGTGTGGACACGCATGCGCTATCAGGATCACTGAAGCTCTCTCCTGTTTGATTTGAGCAATCACGCGTGGGAGGAGAGGAAACGGCAGAAACACATAAGCTAGGCGGAACAACCAAGGTACTGCCAAGGCATCTATCAGTTCGGCCTGAGGATCCCTTGACCGGGATCCGTATCTTGGAAGCTTGGCATTCTAACGAGATGCCATCAAATCCAATTCCGGTCTGCCCCATCTGAGAATCAATAAGGCAAATACCTCCGGGTGAAGTTCCCACTCCCCGGATGAAAAGTCTGTCGACTTAGAAAATCTGCTTCCCAGTTCTCTACCCCTGAGATGTAGATCGCTGACAGATGACAAGAGTGGGCCTCTGCCCAACTGATTATCTTGGATACTTCTATCATTGCTAAGGAACTCCTTGTTCCCCCCTGATGATTGACATATGCCACAGTCGTTATGTTGTCCGACTGTAATCTGATGAATTTGGCCGAAGCCAACTGAGGCCACACCTGAAGCGCATTGAATATTGCTCTCAGTTCCAGAATATTGATTGGAAGTAGAGACTCCACCTGAGTCCAAACACCCTGAGCCTTCAGGGAGTTCCAAACTGCACCCCAGCCCAGAAGGCTGGCATCGGTTGTCACTATCACCCACGAGGGTCTGCGGAAACAAGTCCCCTTGAACAGATGATCTGGCGACAACCACCAAAGAAGAGAGTTTCTGGTCTCTTGATACAGAATTATCTTTGGAGATAAATCCGCATAATTCCCCATTCCACTGACCAAGCATGAACAGTTGCAGTGGTCTGAGATGAAAGCGAGCAAACGGAACAGTGTCCATTGCAGCTACCATTAATCCGATTACCTCCATACACTGAGCCACTGATGGCCGAGGAATGGACAGAAGTGCTCGGCAAGTATTCAAAATCTTTGATTTTCTGACCTCCGTCAGAAATACTTTCATGGCTACCGAGTCTATCAGAGTTCCCAAGAAAGGAACCCTTGTCTGTGGAACAAGTGAACTCTTCTCTATGTTCACCTTCCAGCCGTGAGTTCTCAGAAAAGACAACACTGTGTCCGTGTGAGATTTTGTCAGATGGTATGTTGACGCCTGAATCATAATATCGTCCAGATAAGGCACCACCGCTATCCCTTGCGGTCTGAGAACCGCCAAAAGAGACCCTAGAACCTTTGTGAAGATTCTGGGTGCTGTGGCCAACCCGAAAGGAAGAGTCACGAACTGATAATGTTTGTCCAAGAAGGCAAACCTTAGAAACCGATGATGATCTTTGTGGATTGGAATATGAAGGTAAGCATCCTTCAAATCCACGGTAGTCATATATTGACCCTCCTGGATCATTGGCAAAATCGTTCGAATTGACTCCATCTTGAATGATGGAACTCTTAGAAATTTGTTTAGACACTTGAGGTCCAAAATGGGTCTGAACGCTCTTTTTTGGGGACCACAAATAGGTTTGAGTAAAACCCCTGTCCCTGTTCCAATTTTTACTATGGGATTACTCCCATTGTAAAAACAGAATTTATGCTTACCTGATAAATTACTTTCTCTTGCAGTGTATCCAGTCAACGGATTCATCCTTTACTTGTGGGATATTCTCATTCCCTACAGGAAGTGGCAAAGAGAGCACACAGCAAAGCTGTCAATATAGCTCCCCCTCTAGCTCCACCCCCCAGTCATTCGACCAAAGGTTAGGAAGAAAAAGGAGAAACCATAGGGTGCAGTGGTGACTGTAGTTTAAACAAAAAATTTTTTTACCTGACTTACATGCCAGGGCGGGCCGTGGACTGGATACACCGCAAGAGAAAGTAATTTATCAGATAAGCATAAATTCTATTTTCTCTTGCAAGGTGTATCCAGTCCACGGTTTCATCCTTTACTTGTGGGATACCAATACCAAAGCTTTAGGACACGGATGAAGGGAGGGAACAAGACAGGTACCTTAAACGGAAGGCACCACTGCTTGCAAAACCTTTCTCCCAAAAATAGCCTCCGAAGAAGCAAAAGTATCGAATTTGTAAAATTTTGAAAAAGTATGCAGTGAAGACCAAGTCGCTGCCTTACAAATCTGTTCAACAGAAGCCTCATTTTTGAAAGCCCATGTGGAAGCCACTGCTCTGGTAGAATGAGCAGTAATTCTTTCAGGAGGCTGCTGGCCAGCAGTCTCATAGGCCAAACGGATGATGCTTTTCAGCCAAAAGGAAAGAGAGGTAGCAGTCGCTTTCTGACCTCTCCTCTTACCAGAATAGATAACAAACAAAGAAGATGTTTGTCTGAAATCCTTAGTTGCTTGTAAATAGAACTTTAAAGCACAAACTACATCAAGATTGTATAATAGACGTTCCTTCTTCGAAGATGGATTAGGACACAGAGAAGGAACAACTATTTCCTGGTTAATATTCTTGTTAGAAACAACTTTAGGAAGAAACCAGGCTTTGTACGCAAAACTACCTTATCTGCGTGGAACACCAGGTAAGGTGAATCACACTGTAAGGCAGATAATTCTGAAACTCTTTTAGCATTAGAGATAGCTATCAAAAACAAAACTTTCCAAGATAACAACTTAATGTCTATGGAATGTAAAGGTTCAAACGGAACCCCTTGAAGAACTGAAAGAACTAGATTCAAACTCCATGGCAGAGCCACAGGTTTATAGACAGGCTTGATTCTGACTAAATGAATCGAATATATAGAGGCGCTGATCTTGAATCTCGTGTATATGGACGTACACACTGAAGAAAGAAAAACTTGGCTTGTGATTTGCAGAAGTTAACAACAAATTAATGTGCAGTATACTCACTCCGAAAAATTCAGAGTTCAGCTTCTTCGAAAGGTTTTTCTGTCTCAACTTTCCCAATTTCCACACTGTGTTTGTGTCTGTGGATAATGAAAATTGCACTGCAGGTAATTGAATCTTTTGCTTGATAAAAAGTGCAATATACTCACTCCGATAAATTTCGGAATCCGGCTCCTCAGAACGTATTGTGTAGTTTGAAATTACTTCCAAAAAGGCAGCAAAAATACTTGTTGTGGTAAAAAACAAATATTTATTAAAACATAATAAAATGCTCTTATTTATCTTGGCTCTACGCGTTTCAACGACAGTGTCGTCTTTTTCAAGAGCAGTAAAAACAATTGGAAGTGCTGCCTTTGGAGTGTTAACAGGTGTATTTATACAGGTAATCATTGTTCCTGTTCCGGTGGTAAACACCGGAATAGGACTCACAAATAAAACATTTTAATTTTGTATTTATTCCAATCCAATTGTGTTTTGAGAATGATATTTATTTATTTTGTATTTAAGCTTTTGGCGCTTAAACTCTCAATAATTTTTCAAATTGGATTGGTATAAATGAAAAAAAGCCTTTTGGCCAATCAGAGGGGAGAAAAATAAAGTTCCCTTTCAAGTCCTGGTTTTAAGCAGTTTCTTTTCAGGTCCGCCAGATGATGCGTGGTCATATGTTCTCATCAATCAGGTAGAGAGCGTTGTTTTCAATGCTTCGTATGTAAAGGCCTAAGCTCCGGTTTGTCCAATGAGTTCCGTGTCACATGTCTCGGATTGACCAATCTCTCTGTGAGCGACATTTTACTATGTTCCATTGATAGCCAGTGTTTTGGATTCTCTAGGGAGTATGTAATGAAAAGTGCAAGTCACTTTGAATCATATATATTACAGACATAGACAACTTCGTGACAATATTTCACAAAAATCTTGGGTTACAACCTTTTCAATTTCTTTTGAATATTAATTAGTTCAACATGCACTCGAATATCGATGTTGCCATCAAATGTATAAACTTTGCCATCAAATATGAATTTTAAATATAAATTTCGCCATCAAGTATAAATTTTGCCATCAAATATAAATTTTGCCATCAAATATAAATTTATCTTCACATATAATTTCTGAACAGAATCACAGTAATATTGTGTATGTAATTGGGATAAATATTAGACTATTTGAAATATAATGAAACCTAAACAGAATAAAATAATTTATTAAATATATTAAATATAAAATAAAATAAAATAAAATGAAAATAAAATAAATTATATGAACGCTGCCACTCTAATGTCTTTATTTAAACCATAATGTCCATATGTTTTTAATGTGTGTATCCACCATAATTCTCTTCTATTGAGTTCTTTTTCTATCTCTCCCCCTCTCCAGTGTAATGAAACCTTCTCTATACCTATCCATGATAGATGTTTTTTATCGTATAGAGGACAATTATTATAGTGTAAAGGGACACCATGATCTTCTTTTTCTTTTTCAATTTTATTAAGGTGTTCTAATATACGAGTTTTAGCAAATCTTGAAGTTTGTCCTAAATATTGAATCTGACAATTACACTGAAGTAAATATATTATATTTTTGGTTTTGCAAGTGATGAAATCTTTTATTGTGTATGATTTATTTGTTACTGAAGAAGTGAATGTCTTATGTGTCTTTTTAGTATAATTGCATGCTTTACAATGTCCACATGTATAAAATCCTGTTAAATTGGCAATTTGGATAGGTTTAGGTGGCTTCATCCCCTTGATAAGGGAAGGTGCCAATTTTTGTTTGAAGTTTGTTCCCTTCCTGAAAGTTATCAAAGGTTTGTTTGGAATGATATTATTTAAGTATTCATCATTTTTTAGAACATTCCAATGTTGATTTATAATATGTTTGATCTGTTTGTGTCCACTATTGTATGTGGTAATGAATCTTGGAAAATTTGGATTATTGGTACTTTTTTTGTCAGTGTTCAGTATTAAAGAATCTCGATTCCTGTTTCCCACTTCAACTCTATCTTGTTCTAATGTGTTGCTGTCATAGCCTTTTTGCTCAAATCTTTCTTTAATTATCTTAGATTGGGTATTGAAATCATCTGTGGTATCACAATTTCTTCGTATACGGAGAAATTGTCCTTTAGGGATTGCTTTTAGCCAGGTTGGATGGTGTTCACTGTCTCTCCTTATATAAGTGTTCATGTCACAGCTTTTGAAAAAGGTCCTAGTGTGTATATTTCCTGCTTCAACAAAAATTGTTAAGTCTAGAAAATTAATGTGAGTTTTATTGAATTCAGGTGTTAGTATTATACCCATATTATTTTCATTCAGATAAGAGACAAAGTTATTTGATGCAGTCTCGTCCTTGTTCCAAATACATAGAACATCATCTATGTAGCGCCGCCAGGACACCAGGCCCACCCCAGCCACGCCACATGACCATACATAAGTGTGTTCAAAGTGGTCCATGTAAATATTGGCGTAGCTTGGGGCGAATCTGGTGCCCATGGCGGTGCCACATATCTGAAGATACTGTTTATTATCGAACCAAAAGAAATTATGTTTCAAAATGAACTCTATTGATATTAAAATAAATTCTAGTAATTCTATAGATAAATTTTCATCTTGTTCAAGTTTCCATTTTATGGCTGCTATACCTTTTTTGTGATCAATGATGGAGTATAAAGATGTTACATCCATTGTTAGCCATGAATATTCTGATTCCCATTTCGTGTCTTTGAGTATATTTAATACCTGTTTAGTGTCTTTAAGGTATGATCTTGCTGTTTGAGCATAGGGCTGTAACAGATGATCTATAAAGGCAGATAAATTACATGTAAGGGAATCTATCCCACTGATTATGGGCCTCCCTGGAGGTCTAAGTGGATCCTTGTGTAATTTGGGGATGAAGTAAAAAATAGGGGTCTTGGATTCTACTTTATTTAAAAACATAAATTCATCTTGAGAAATAATATTTCTAGCTAAAGCTTGTGATAGGATCTTATTTAATTCTGAAGTGAATGTTCTTTTTGGGTTATTTTTCAAAATTTGATAAGTTTTTGTGTCTGATAAGATTCTATTTGCTTCCTCCATATAGTAGCTACGGTCCATTATTACTATACTTCCCCCCTTATCCGCTTCCTTGATGATAATGTCTTCCCTTTTATTTAAATTTTTGTAAATCTCATTTTCTTGTTTGTTTAAATTGAAATACTTAGGTTTTGCCTCAATTTTTTCTATGTCTTTTAGGATTAATTTGCCAAATACTTCTATGTTTGGGCCCTTACAGTGGCTGGGATAGAAAGTGGAGGGGTTTTTAAAGTAAGTTCTTGGTTCCCTATTTGCTTGAGAATTTTCTTGGATTTTACTTAATGTATCTTTCCTGGCAAAAAATCTTTTAACTGTCAAATTCCTGATAAATTTCTGTGCATCAATGAATAATTGAAATGTATTAACACTCTGAGTGGGTATAAATTTTAAGCCTTTAGATAGAATGTTTTTTTCTTGTTCAGTTATCGTTTGTGATGAAATATTGTGAATGCCTAGTCTCTCTGGCTCCTTCTTCTGTGTTTTACCCCTTCTACCTCTTGTTCCTCTGAAAGATCTGGTGTCCTGTCTCTTTTCCTTTGATTTGTTCTGTCTGTGCGAAGTGGAGAATATCTGTTGGGGTGTATCCAGCCTTGATTGGTCGGTGTGTGGTTTGTTCCTATTTTGTGTCTCTCTTTGAATGTGTTCTGTTGAAAAGGGTGATGTGAGTCTTGTTCATGTCTTGCTTTATTTGTAACTTGTTGATCTTCTCTTTTGTCTCTTTTATCTTTTGGTGAATGTGAATTTTTATAGTGATTAGAGTGATTGGAGTAATGATTATATTCTATTCTATGTTGGTTCGATCCCCTATATTCATTGTGGTTATATTGATTTTCATTTCTTTGGTGAAAAATTTCCCTATTTTGTTGGTGTCTATTGTGCTCATAAGTGTTATTATATCTTATATCGTGATCTCTATAGTTGTTAAATTGATTCCTATTATTAGAGTAGTTATTATTCGAATGATCCCTATTAGATCTCGAATGATTATCTTTTAAATTGTATTGATTTCTATGTGAACTGTGTGTTGTATTATAATTATAATTATAATTATTTCGTGATGCAATTCTGCCTCTAAAATGGTCTTTTTGTGAATTATCCCTTTTATTCTGTGAATTTACTTGAGGTTGTGTATATGGAGTGCCATTTTTAAAATCTTCACTATCTCTGAGGTATTTATTATATTTAGAGTCTCCAATTTGTTCATCTAGCTCCTTGGCTTGTGTTTTAATTTGCTCAAATTTGTCATTACATGTTTTGCTTGAAAGAAATGGTATAAGTTCAGTTTCTAAGGAGAAAATTTATTTTTCAATATTTTTTAGAACTATGTCTTGATGTTCATATAATAAACTTACTAGATTAGTTGAACATTTGTGGAGAGCTGCATTCCACTTTACCATAAATTCTTTGTCATCTGTGCCAAAAGCCGGCACCTTAGTTACCCTTAGACCCCTAGGAACTATTTCTTCATTTAGATATCTACTTAAAAAAGTTATTTCCCACCATTTTTTGGTCTCTTTAGTATATAATTTCTTAAGTTTGTTTATTATAAATTCCCAATTACTTTTATCTTCATCTAAATGTTTAAATGTATTGTCGTATTTGTTTTGTCTTGCAGCTCTCCAATCGGAGAGGGTATTCTTAGTCATATTAGGAGAAGAATGCAAAAATAATCTAAAACTATACAAATATGTCAGATGTTAAACAACACAATGTACAGGGTGACTAGAATAGAGTACAATACTCCCCTCTCAAATGACCGCTGCTCTCTAACAGTCTCTCCCAACCGGACTGTGAGTAGAAAGTGAATCGAATATATAGAGGCGCTGATCTTGAATCTCGTGTATATGGACGTACACACTGAAGAAAGAAAAACTTGGCTTGTGATTTGCAGAAGTTAACAACAAATTAATGTGCAGTATACTCACTCCGAAAAATTCAGAGTTCAGCTTCTTCGAAAGGTTTTTCTGTCTCAACTTTCCCAATTTCCACACTGTGTTTGTGTCTGTGGATAATGAAAATTGCACTGCAGGTAATTGAATCTTTTGCTTGATAAAAAGTGCAATATACTCACTCCGATAAATTTCGGAATCCGGCTCCTCAGAACGTATTGTGTAGTTTGAAATTACTTCCAAAAAGGCAGCAAAAATACTTGTTGTGGTAAAAAACAAATATTTATTAAAACATAATAAAATGCTCTTATTTATCTTGGCTCTACGCGTTTCAACGACAGTGTCGTCTTTTTCAAGAGCAGTAAAAACAATTGGAAGTGCTGCCTTTGGAGTGTTAACAGGTGTATTTATACAGGTAATCATTGTTCCTGTTCCGGTGGTAAACACCGGAATAGGACTCACAAATAAAACATTTTAATTTTGTATTTATTCCAATCCAATTGTGTTTTGAGAATGATATTTATTTATTTTGTATTTAAGCTTTTGGCGCTTAAACTCTCAATAATTTTTCAAATTGGATTGGTATAAATGAAAAAAAGCCTTTTGGCCAATCAGAGGGGAGAAAAATAAAGTTCCCTTTCAAGTCCTGGTTTTAAGCAGATTCTATTTGCCCCAAGCTATGCCAATATTTACATGGACCACTTTGAACACACTTATGTATGGTCATGTGGCGTGGCTGGGGTGGGCCTGGTGTCCTGGCGGCGCTACATAGATGATGTTCTATGTATTTGGAACAAGGACGAGACTGCATCAAATAACTTTGTCTCTTATCTGAATGAAAATAATATGGGTATAATACTAACACCTGAATTCAATAAAACTCACATTAATTTTCTAGACTTAACAATTTTTGTTGAAGCAGGAAATATACACACTAGGACCTTTTTCAAAAGCTGTGACATGAACACTTATATAAGGAGAGACAGTGAACACCATCCAACCTGGCTAAAAGCAATCCCTAAAGGACAATTTCTCCGTATACGAAGAAATTGTGATACCACAGATGATTTCAATACCCAATCTAAGATAATTAAAGAAAGATTTGAGCAAAAAGGCTATGACAGCAACACATTAGAACAAGATAGAGTTGAAGTGGGAAACAGGAATCGAGATTCTTTAATACTGAACACTGACAAAAAAAGTACCAATAATCCAAATTTTCCAAGATTCATTACCACATACAATAGTGGACACAAACAGATCAAACATATTATAAATCAACATTGGAATGTTCTAAAAAATGATGAATACTTAAATAATATCATTCCAAACAAACCTTTGATAACTTTCAGGAAGGGAACAAACTTCAAACAAAAATTGGCACCTTCCCTTATCAAGGGGATGAAGCCACCTAAACCTATCCAAATTGCCAATTTAACAGGATTTTATACATGTGGACATTGTAAAGCATGCAATTATACTAAAAAGACACATAAGACATTCACTTCTTCAGTAACAAATAAATCATACACAATAAAAGATTTCATCACTTGCAAAACCAAAAATATAATATATTTACTTCAGTGTAATTGTCAGATTCAATATTTAGGACAAACTTCAAGATTTGCTAAAACTCGTATATTAGAACACCTTAATAAAATTGAAAAAGAAAAAGAAGATCATGGTGTCCCTTTACACTATAATAATTGTCCTCTATACGATAAAAAACATCTATCATGGATAGGTATAGAGAAGGTTTCATTACACTGGAGAGGGGGAGAGATAGAAAAAGAACTCAATAGAAGAGAATTATGGTGGATACACACATTAAAAACATATGGACATTATGGTTTAAATAAAGACATTAGAGTGGCAGCGTTCATATAATTTATTTTATTTTCATTTTATTTTATTTTATTTTATATTTAATATATTTAATAAATTATTTTATTCTGTTTAGGTTTCATTATATTTCAAATAGTCTAATATTTATCCCAATTACATACACAATATTACTGTGATTCTGTTCAGAAATTATATGTGAAGATAAATTTATATTTGATGGCAAAATTTATATTTGATGGCAAAATTTATACTTGATGGCGAAATTTATATTTAAAATTCATATTTGATGGCAAAGTTTATACATTTGATGGCAACATCGATATTCGAGTGCATGTTGAACTAATTAATATTCAAAAGAAATTGAAAAGGTTGTAACCCAAGATTTTTGTGAAATATTGTCACGAAGTTGTCTATGTCTGTAATATATATGATTCAAAGTGACTTGCACTTTTCATTACATACTCCCTAGAGAATCCAAAACACTGGCTATCAATGGAACATAGTAAAATGTCGCTCACAGAGAGATTGGTCAATCCGAGACATGTGACACGGAACTCATTGGACAAACCGGAGCTTAGGCCTTTACATACGAAGCATTGAAAACAACGCTCTCTACCTGATTGATGAGAACATATGACCACGCATCATCTGGCGGACCTGAAAAGAAACTGCTTAAAACCAGGACTTGAAAGGGAACTTTATTTTTCTCCCCTCTGATTGGCCAAAAGGCTTTTTTTCATTTATACCAATCCAATTTGAAAAATTATTGAGAGTTTAAGCGCCAAAAGCTTAAATACAAAATAAATAAATATCATTCTCAAAACACAATTGGATTGGAATAAATACAAAATTAAAATGTTTTATTTGTGAGTCCTATTCCGGTGTTTACCACCGGAACAGGAACAATGATTACCTGTATAAATACACCTGTTAACACTCCAAAGGCAGCACTTCCAATTGTTTTTACTGCTCTTGAAAAAGACGACACTGTCGTTGAAACGCGTAGAGCCAAGATAAATAAGAGCATTTTATTATGTTTTAATAAATATTTGTTTTTTACCACACCAAGTATTTTTGCTGCCTTTTTGGAAGTAATTTCAAACTACACAATACGTTCTGAGGAGCCGGATTCCGAAATTTATCGGAGTGAGTATATTGCACTTTTTATCAAGCAAAAGATTCAATTACCTGCAGTGCAATTTTCATTATCCACAGACACAAACACAGTGTGGAAATTGGGAAAGTTGAGACAGAAAAACCTTTCGAAGAAGCTGAACTCTGAATTTTTCGGAGTGAGTATACTGCACATTAATTTGTTGTTAACTTCTGCAAATCACAAGCCAAGTTTTTCTTTCTTCAGTGTGTACGTCCATATACACGAGATTCAAGATCAGCGCCTCTATATATTCGATTCACTTTCTACTCACAGTCCGGTTGGGAGAGACTGTTAGAGAGCAGCGGTCATTTGAGAGGGGAGTATTGTACTCTATTCTAGTCACCCTGTACATTGTGTTGTTTAACATCTGACATATTTGTATAGTTTTAGATTATTTTTGATTCTGACTAAAGCCTGAGCAAACGCTTGAACGTCTGGTACCTCTGCCAGACGCTTGTGTAACAGGATAGACAAAGCAGATATTTGTCCTTTTAAGGAACTAGCGGACAATCCTTTCTCCAATCCTTCTTGGAGAAAAGACAATATCCTGGGAATCCTAAACTTACTCCATGAGTAACCCTTGGATTCACACCAACAAAGATATTTCTGCCATATCTTATGGTAGATTTTCCTGGTGACAGGCTTTCTAGCCTGAATCAGAGTATCTATAACTGACTCAGAGAACCCACGCTTTGATAGAATTAAGCGTTCAATCTCCAAGCAGTCAGACGTAGAGAAACTAAATTTGGATGCTTGAACGGACCCTGTATCAGAAGATTCTGCCTCATTGCCAATGTCCATGGTGGAACACATGACATGTCCACTAGGCCTGCATACCAAGTCATGCGTGGCCACGCATGCGCTATCAGAATCACTGAAGCCTTCTCCTGCTTGATTCTGGCAACCAGACACGGGAGGAGAGGAAACGGTGGAAAAACATAAGCCAGATTGAAGGACCAAGGCGCTGCTAGAGCATCTATCAATACCGCCTTGGGATCCCGGAACCTGGACCCGTAGAGAGGAAGTTTGGTGTTCTGACGGGACGCCATCAGATCCAACTCTGGAGTGCCCCAAAGCTGAGTCAGCTGGGCAAATGCCTCCGGGTGGAGTTCCCACTCCCCCGGGTGAAAAGTCTGATGACTTAGAAAATCCGCCTCCCAGTTGTCTACTCCTGGGATGTGAATTGCTGAGAGATGGCAGGAGTGATCCTCCGCCCACCTGATTATTTTGGTTACTTCCGTCATTGCTAGGGAACTCTTTGTTCCCCCCTGATGATTGACGTAAGCTACAGTCGTGATGTTGTCCAACTGAAATCTGATGAATTTGGCCACAGCTAGTTGAGGCCATGCCTGAAGAGCGTTGAATATCGCCCTCAGTTCCAGAATGTTTATCGGGAGAAGAGTTTCTTCCCGAGACCATAAGCCCTGAGCTTTCAGGGAGTCCCAGACCGCACCCCAGCCTAACAGACTGGCGTCGGTCGTTACAATGATCCACTCTGGTCTGCGGAAACATATTCCCTGAGACAGGTGATCCTGAGACAACCACCAGAGAAGAGAATCTGTGGTCTCCTGGTCCAACTGAATTAAAGGAGACAAATCTGCATAATCCCCATTCCACTGTTTGAGCATGCATAGTTGCAGTGGTCTGAGGTGTATCCGAGCAAAAGGGACTATGTCCATTGCCGCTACCATTAGTCCGATTGTCTCCATGCACTGAGCTACAGATGGCCGAGGAATGGAATGAAGAGCTCGGCAAGTAGTTAACAGTTTTAACTTTCTGACCTCTGTCAGAAATATTTTCATTTCTACAGAGTCTATCAGGGTTCCTAGGAATGGAACTCTTGTGAGGGGGGAGAGAGAACTCTTTTTTACGTTCACCTTCCACCCGTGAGACCTCAGAAAGGCCAATACGATCTCCGTGTGAGACTTGGTTCTTTGGAAAGTCGACGCCTGAATTAAGATGTCCTCTAAGTAAGGCGCCACTGCTATGGGAGGGACCCTAGCACCTTTGTGAAAATTCTGGGAGCAGTGGCCAACCCGAAAGGAAGAGCCCCAAACTGATAATGCTTGTCCAGAAAGGCGAACCTGAGAAACTGGTGATGATCTTTGTGGATAGGAATATGCAGATATGAATCCTTTAGATCCACGGTAGTCATATATTGACCCTCCTGGATCATTGGTAAGATTGTCCGAATGGTCTCCATCTTGAATGATGGGACTCTGAGGAATTTGTTTAGAATTTTGAGATCCAGGATTGGTCTGAAAGTTCCTTCTTTTTTGGGAACCACAAACAGGTTTGAGTAAAACCCCAGTCCTTGTTCTGCAATTGGAACTGGGTGGATCACTCCCATTGTAAGTAGATCTTCTACACAGCGTAAAAACGCCTCTTTCTTTGTCTGATCTGTAGACAGACGAGAAATGTGGAACCTTCCCCTTGGAGGAGAGTCCTTGAATTCTAGACGGTATCCCTGGGCTACAATCTCTAATGCCCAAGGATCGTGTACATCTCTTGCCCAGGCCTGAGCGAAGAGAGAGAGTCTGCCCCCTACTAGATCCGGTCCCGGATCGGGGGTTACCCCTTCATGCTGTCTTGGTGGCAGCTGCAGGCTTTTTGGCCTGTTTACCCTTATTCCAGCCCTGGTAAGGTTTCCAGGTTGCCTTGGGCTGTGAAGCGTTACCCTCTTGCTTTGAAGCCGGAGAGGATGAAGCGGGGCCGTTCCTGAAATTGCGAAAGGAACGGAAAACATAATTTATGCTTACCTGATAAATTCCTTTCTTCTGTTGTGTGATCAGTCCACGGGTCATCATTACTTCTGGGATATAACTCCTCCCCAACAGGAAATGCAAGAGGATTCACCCAGCAGAGCTGCATATAGCTCCTCCCCTCTACGTCACTCCCAGTCATTCGACCAAGAATCAACGAGAAAGGAGAAACCAAGGGTGAAATGGTGACTGGAGTATAATTTAAAAGATATTTACCTGCCTTAAAAAAACAGGGCGGGCCGTGGACTGATCACACAACAGAAGAAAGGAATTTATCAGGTAAGCATAAATTATGTTTTCTTCTGTTATGTGTGATCAGTCCACGGGTCATCATTACTTCTGGGATACCAATACCAAAGCAAAAGTACACGGATGACGGGAGGGATAGGCAGGCTCATTATACAGAAGGAACCACTGCCTGAAGAACCTTTCTCCCAAAAATAGCCTCCGAAGAAGCAAAAGTGTCAAATTTGTAAAATTTGGAAAAAGTATGAAGCGAAGACCAAGTTGCAGCCTTGCAAATCTGTTCAACAGAGGCCTCATTCTTAAAGGCCCAAGTGGAAGCCACAGCTCTAGTAGAATGGGCTGTAATTCTTTCAGGAGGCTGCTGTCCAGCAGTCTCATAGGCTAAACGAATTATGCTACGAAGCCAGAAGGAGAGAGAGGTAGCCAAAGCCTTATGACCTCTCCTCTGACCAGAGTACACGACAAACAGGGAAGACGTTTGTCGAAAATCCTTAGTTGCCTGCAAGTAGAACTTGAGGGCACGAACTACATCCAGATTGTGTAGAAGACGTTCCTTCTTTGAAGAAGGATTTGGGCATAAAGAAGGAACAACAATCTCTTGATTGATGTTCCTGTTAGTGACTACCTTAGGTAAGAACCCAGGTTTAGTACGCAGAACTACCTTATCTGAATGAAAAATCAAATAAGGAGAATCACAATGTAAAGCTGATAACTCAGAGACTCTCCGAGCCGAAGAAATAGCCATTAAAAATAACACTTTCCAAGATAACAACTTTATATCAATGGAATGAAGGGGTTCAAACGGAACTCCTTGTAGAACGTTAAGAACAAGGTTTAAACTCCATGGCGGAGCAACAGTTTTAAACACAGGCTTGATTCTAGCTAAAGCCTGACAAAAGGCCTGGACGTCTGGATTTTCTGACAGACGCCTGTGCAACAAGATGGACAGAGCTGAGATCTGTCCCTTTAATGAACTAGCCGATAAACCCTTTTCTAAACCTTCTTGTAGAAAGGACAATATCCTAGGAATCCTAACCTTACTCCAGGAGTAACCTTTGGATTCGCACCAGTATAGGTATTTACGCCATATCTTATGGTAAATTCTTCTGGTAACAGGCTTCCTAGCCTGTATCAGGGTATCAATAACCGACTCCGAAAAACCACGTTTTGATAAAATCAAGCGTTCAATTTCCAAGCAGTCAGCTTCAGAGAAGTTAGATTTTGATGTTTGAATGGACCCTGTATCAGAAGGTCCTGTCTTAGAGGTAGAGACCAAGGCGGACAGGATGACATGTCCACTAGATCTGCATACCAAGTCCTGCGTGGCCATGCAGGCGCTATTAGAATCACTGATGCTCTCTCCTGTTTGATTTTGGCAATCAATCGAGGAAGCAGTGGGAAGGGTGGAAACACATAAGCCATCCCGAAGTTCCAAGGTGCTGTCAAAGCATCTATCAGAACCGCTCCCGGATCCCTGGATCTGGACCCGTAGCGAGGGAGTTTGGCGTTCTGGCGAGACGCCATGAGATCTATCTCTGGTTTGCCCCAACGTCGAAGTATTTGGGCAAAGACCTCCGGATGAAGTTCCCACTCCCCCGGATGAAAAGTCTGGCGACTCAAGAAATCCGCCTCCCAGTTCTCCACTCCCGGGATGTGGATTGCTGACAGGTGGCAAGAGTGAGACTCTGCCCAGCGAATTATCTTTGATACTTCCATCATTGCTAGGGAGCTTCTTGTCCCTCCTTGATGGTTGATGTAAGCTACAGTCGTGATGTTGTCCGACTGAAACCTGATGAACCCCCGAGTTTTTAACTGGGGCCAAGCCAGAAGGGCATTGAGAACTGCTCTCAATTCCAGAATGTTTATTGGCAGGAGACTTTCCTCCTGATTCCATTGTCCCTGAGCCTTCAGAGAATTCCAGACAGCGCCCCAGCCTAGTAGGCTGGCGTCTGTTGTTACAATTGTCCAGTCCGGCCTGCTGAATGGCATCCCCCTGGACAGATGTGGCCGAGAAAGCCACCATAGAAGAGAGTTTCTGGTCTCTTGATCCAGATTCAGAGTAGGGGACAAGTCTGAGTAATCCCCATTCCACTGACTCAGCATGCACAATTGCAGCGGTCTGAGATGTAGACGTGCAAAGGGTACTATGTCCATTGCTGCTACCATTAAGCCGATCACCTCCATGCATTGAGCTACTGACGGGAGTTGAATGGAATGAAGGACACGGCATGCATTTAGAAGCTTTGTTAATCTGTCTTCTGTCAGATAAATTTTCATTTCTACAGAATCTATAAGAGTCCCCAAGAATGGAACTCTTGTGAGAGGAAAGAGAGAACTCTTCTTTTCGTTCACTTTCCATCCATGCGACCTTAGAAATGCCAGAACTAACTCTGTATGAGACTTGGCAGTTTGAAAGCTTGAAGCTTGTATCAGAATGTCGTCTAGGTACGGAGCTACCGAAATTCCTCGCGGTCTTAGTACCGCCAGAAGGGCACCCAGAACCTTTGTGAAGATTCTTGGAGCCGTAGCCAATCCGAATGGAAGAGCTACAAACTGGTAATGCCTGTCTAAGAAGGCAAACCTTAGATACCGGTAATGATCTTTGTGAATCGGTATGTGAAGGTAAGCATCCTTTAAATCCACTGTGGTCATGTACTGACCCTTTTGGATCATGGGTAAGATTGTCCGAATAGTTTCCATTTTGAACGATGGAACTCTTAGGAATTTGTTTAGGATCTTTAAATCCAAGATTGGCCTGAAAGTTCCCTCTTTTTTGGGAACCACAAACAGGTTTGAGTAAAACCCTTGTCCTTGTTCCGACCGCGGAACCGGATGGATCACTCCCATTAATAACAGATCTTGTACACAGCGTAGAAACGCTTCTTTCTTTATTTGGTTTGTTGACAACCTTGACAGATGAAATCTCCCTCTTGGGGGAGAGAATTTGAAGTCTAAAAGGTATCCCTGAGATATGATCTCTAGCGCCCAGGGATCCTGAACATCTCTTGCCCAAGCCTGGGCGAAGAGAGAGAGTCTGCCCCCCACTAGATCCGGTCCTGGATCGGGGGCCCTCGATTCATGCTGTCTTAGGGGCAGCAGCAGGTTTCCTGGCCTGCTTGCCCTTGTTCCAGGACTGGTTAGGTTTCCAGCCTTGTCTGTAACGAGCAACAGCTCCTTCCTGTTTTGGTGCAGTGGAAGTTGGTGCTGCTCCTGCTTTGAAATTCCGAAAGGGACGAAAATTAGACTGTCTAGCCTTAGCTTTGGCTTTGTCTTGAGGCAGGGCGTGGCCCTTACCTCCTGTAATGTCAGCGATAATTTCTTTCAAACCGGGCCCAAATAAAGTTTGCCCCTTGAAAGGTATATTAAGTAATTTGGACTTAGAAGTTACATCAGCTGACCAGGATTTTAGCCACAGCGCCCTACGTGCCTGAATGGCGAATCCTGAGTTCTTAGCCGTAAGTTTGGTTAAATGTACTACGGCCTCCGAAATGAATGAATTAGCTAGTTTAAGGACTCTAAGCCTGTCCGTAATGTCGTCCAGCGTAGCTGAACTAAGGTTCTCTTCCAGAGACTCAATCCAAAATGCTGCCGCAGCCGTAATCGGCGCGATGCATGCAAGGGGTTGCAATATAAAACCTTGTTGAACAAACATTTTCTTAAGGTAACCCTCTAATTTTTTATCCATCGGATCTGAAAAAGCACAGCTATCCTCCACCGGGATAGTGGTACGCTTAGCTAAAGTAGAAACTGCTCCCTCCACCTTAGGGACCGTTTGCCATAAGTCCCGTGTGGTGGCGTCTATTGGAAACATCTTTCTAAATATTGGAGGGGGTGAGAACGGCACACCGGGTCTATCCCACTCCTTAGTAACAATTTCAGTTAGTCTCTTAGGTATAGGAAAAACGTCAGTACTCGCCGGTACCGCAAAGTATTTATCCAACCTACACAATTTCTCTGGTATTGCAACAGTGTTACAATCATTAAGAGCCGCTAAAACCTCCCCTAGTAATACACGGAGGTTCTCCAATTTAAATTTAAAATTTGAAATATCTGAATCCAATCTGTTTGGATCAGAACCGTCACCCACAGAATGAAGCTCTCCGTCCTCATGCTCTGCAAGCTGTGACGCAGTATCAGACATGGCTCTAGTATTATCAGCGCACTCTGTTCTCACCCCAGAGTGATCACGCTTGCCTCTTAGTTCTGGTAATTTAGCCAAAACTTCAGTCATAACAGTAGCCATATCTTGTAATGTTATCTGTAATGGCCGCCCAGATGTACTAGGCGCCACAATATCACGCACCTCCCGGGCGGGAGATGCAGGTACTGACACGTGAGGCGAGTTAGTCGGCATAACTCTCCCCTCGCTGTTTGGTGAAATTTGTTCAATTTGTACAGATTGGCTTTTATTTAAAGTAGCATCAATACAGTTAGTACATAAATTTCTATTGGGCTCCACCTTGGCATTGGAACAAATGACACAGGTATCTTCCTCTGAATCAGACATGTTTAACACACTAGCAAATAAACTTGCAACTTGGTTACAATCTTATTTAACAAAAACGTACTGTGCCTCAAAGAAGCACTAAACGATTAAATGACAGTTGAAATAATGAACTGAAAAACAGTTATAGCATCAATCCTTGAAAACAACACAACTTTTAGCAAAGGTTTGTTCCCATTAGTAAAGTAACAATAATTAAATTTGAAACGTAAAAATTACAGAGCAACGTTTTTAATCACAGTCAATATATAAGTCTCACAGCTCTGCTGAGAGAATCTACCTCCCTCCAAAGAAGTTTGAAGACCCCTGAGTTCTGTTAGAGATGAACCGGATCATGCAGGAAATACAAGAGTAACTGACTGGAAATTTTTGATGCGTAGCAAAGAGCGCCAAAAACGGCCCCTCCCCCTCACACACAGCAGTGAGAGAGAAACGAAACTGTCACAATTAAAACAAGCAACTGCCAAGTGGAAAAATAATGCCCAAACATTTATTCACTCAGTACCTCAGAAAATGCAAACGATTCTACATTCCAGCAAAAACGTTTAACATAATAAATACCTATTAAAAGGTTAATGTACTTTTTACAGAGTAATTCCAGTGAAGTACCATCCCCAGAATACTGAAGTGTAGAGTATACATACATGTCATTATAACGGTATGGCAGGATTTTCTCATCAATTCCATTCAGAAAATAAAAACTGCTACATACCTCAATGCAGATTCATCTGCCCGCTGTCCCCTGATCTGAAGCTTTTACCTCCCTCAGATGGCCGAGAAACAGCAATATGATCTTAACTACTCCGGTTAAAATCATAGTAAAAACTCTGGTAGATTCTTCTTCAAACTCTGCCAGAGAGGCAATAACACGCTCCGGTGCTATTGTAAAATAACAAACTTTTGATTGAAGTTATAAAAACTAAGTATAATCACCATAGTCCTCTCACACATCCTATCTAGTCGTTGGGTGCAAGAGAATGACTGGGAGTGACGTAGAGGGGAGGAGCTATATGCAGCTCTGCTGGGTGAATCCTCTTGCATTTCCTGTTGGGGAGGAGTTATATCCCAGAAGTAATGATGACCCGTGGACTGATCACACATAACAGAAGAAATTAGCTTTGTTCTTTGTCTTAAAGGGCTTGTCCTGAGGGAGAGCATGGCCTTTTCCCCCGGTGATATCTGAAATAATCTCTTTCAATTCAGGCCCGAAGAAGGTCTTTCCTTTGAAAGGAATGTTCAAAAGCTTGGATTTAGACGACACATCGGCCGACCAGGACTTTAGCCATAGCGCCCTGCGCGCCAAAATGGCGAAACCTGAATTTTTCGCCGCTAACTTAGCTATTTGGAAAGCTGCGTCAGTGATAAAAGAATTAGCTAGCTTTAGAGCCTTAATTCGATCCATAATTTTCTCATATGAGGTCTCCGTCTGGAGCGAGTCTTCCAGCGCCTCAAACCAGAAAGCAGCTGCAGTAGTTACAGGAATAATGCAGGCAATAGGTTGAAGAAAACCTTGTTGAACAAAAATTTTCTTAAGTAAACCCTCTAACTTCTTATCCATAAGGTCTTTAAAAGCACAACTGTCTTCAATTGGTATGGTTGTGCGTTTAGCAAGTGTAGAAATAGCCCCCTCCACCTTAGGGACCGTCTGCCACGAGTACCGCACAGGGTCAGGTATGGGGAACATTTTCTTAAAAACAGGAGGGGGAGCAAAGGGAACACCTAGTCTATACCACTCCCTAGTAACGATATCCACAATCCTCTTAAGGACCGGAAACGTATCCGTGTAAACCGAGACCTCTAGATACTTGTCCATTTTACACAATTTCTCTTGGATCACCAAAGGGTCGCAGTCATCCAGAGTAACTAATACCTCCCTAAGCAAAACGAGGAGGTGTTCTAGTTTAAATTTAAAAGCCAATGTATCTGAATCTGTCTGAGGAGGAACCCTTCCTGAATCAGAGACTTCTCCCTCAGACATCAAATCCCTCGATCCCACTTCAGAGCGTTGTGAGGGTATATCGGATACGGCTACCAAAGCGTCAGAATGCTCATAATCTATTCTTAAAACAGAGCTATCACGCTTTGCGGGTAACACGGGCAGTTTAGATAAGAAGGCTGTAAGAGAATTATCCATGACTGCCGCTAAGTCTTGTAATGTAAAAGTGTTAGACGCACTAGAGGTACTAGGCGTCGCTTGCGCGGGCATAACTGGATGTGACACTTGAGGAGAGGCAGACGGGCTACCCTCGTTACCTTCAGTCTGAGAATCATCTTGGGCCACATTTTTAAATGCAAGTGGGACACATTCTGTCCAAACGGATGATGCTTTTCAGCCAAAAGGAAAGAGAGGTAGCAGTCGCTTTCTGACCTCTCCTCTTACCAGAATAGATAACAAACAAAGAAGATGTTTGTCTGAAATCCTTAGTTGCTTGTAAATAGAACTTTAAAGCACAAACTACATCAAGATTGTATAATAGACGTTCCTTCTTCGAAGATGGATTAGGACACAGAGAAGGAACAACTATTTCCTGGTTAATATTCTTGTTAGAAACAACTTTAGGAAGAAACCAGGCTTTGTACGCAAAACTACCTTATCTGCGTGGAACACCAGGTAAGGTGAATCACACTGTAAGGCAGATAATTCTGAAACTCTTTTAGCAGAAGAGATAGCTATCAAAAACAAAACTTTCCAAGATAACAACTTAATGTCTATGGAATGTAAAGGTTCAAACGGAACCCCTTGAAGAACTGAAAGAACTAGATTCAAACTCCATGGCGGAGCCACAGGTTTATAGACAGGCTTGATTCTGACTAAAGCCTGAGCAAACGCTTGAACGTCTGGTACCTCTGCCAGACGCTTGTGTAACAGGATAGACAAAGCAGATATTTGTCCTTTTAAGGAACTAGCGGACAATCCTTTCTCCAATCCTTCTTGGAGAAAAGACAATATCCTGGGAATCCTAAACTTACTCCATGAGTAACCCTTGGATTCACACCAACAAAGATATTTCTGCCATATCTTATGGTAGATTTTCCTGGTGACAGGCTTTCTAGCCTGAATCAGAGTATCTATAACTGACTCAGAGAACCCACGCTTTGATAGAATTAAGCGTTCAATCTCCAAGCAGTCAGACGTAGAGAAACTAAATTTGGATGCTTGAACGGACCCTGTATCAGAAGATCCTGCCTCATTTCCAATCTCCATGGTGGAACACATGACATGTCCACTAGGCCTGCATACCAAGTCATGCGTGGCCACGCAGGCGCTATCAGAATCACCGAAGCCTTCTCCTGCTTGATTCTGGCAACCAGACACGGGAGGAGAGGAAACAGTGGAAAAACATAAGCCAGATTGAAGGACCAAGGCGCTGCTAGAGCATCTATCAATACCGCCTTGGGATCCCGGAACCTGGACCCGTAGAGAGGAAGTTTGGTGTTCTGACGGGACGCCATCAGATCCAACTCTGGAGTGCCCCAAAGCTGAGTCAGCTGGGCAAATGCCTCGGGGTGGAGTTCCCACTCCCCCGGGTGAAAAGTCTGACGACTTAGAAAATCCGCCTCCCAGTTGTCTACTCCTGGGATGTGAATTGCTGAGAGATGGCAGGAGTGATCCTCCGCCCACCTGATTATTTTGGTTACTTCCGTCATTGCTAGGGAACTCTTTGTTCCCCCCTGATGATTGACGTAAGCTACAGTCGTGATGTTGTCCAACTAAAATCTGATGAATTTGTCCGCAGCTAGTTGAGGCCATGCCTGAAGAGCGTTGAATATCGCCCTCAGTTCCAGAATGTTTATCGGGAGAAGAGTTTCTTCCCTAGAACATAAGCCCTGAGCTTTCAGGGAGTCCCAGACCGCACCCCAGCCTAACAGACTGGCGTCGGTCGTTACAATGATCCACTCTGGTCTGCGGAAACATATTCCCTGAGACAGGTGATCCTGAGACAACCACCAGAGAAGAGAATCTGTGGTCTCCTGGTCCAACTGAATTTAAGGAGACAAATCTGCATAATCCCCATTCCACTGTTTGAGCATGCATAGTTGCAGTGGTCTGAGGTGTATCCGAGCAAAAGGGACTATGTCCATTGCCGCTACCATTAGTCCGATTGTTTCCATGCACTGAGCTACAGATGACCGAGGAATGGAATGAAGAGCTCGGCAAGTAGTTAACAGTTTTAACTTTCTGACCTCCGTCAGAAATATTTTCATTTCTACAGAGTCTATCAGGGTTCCTAGGAATGGAACTCTTGTGAGGGGGGAGAGAGAACTCTTTTTTACGTTCACCTTCCACCCATGAGACCTCAGAAAGGCCAATACGATCTCCGTGTGAGACTTGGTTCTTTGGAAAGTCGACGCCTGAATTAAGATGTCCTCTAAGTAAGGCGCCACTGCTATGCCCCGTGGTCTTAGAACCGCCAGGAGGGACCCTAGCACCTTTGTGAAAATTCTGGGAGCAGTGGCCAACCCGAAAGGAAGAGCCCCAAACTTATAATGCTTGTCCAGAAAGGCGAACCTGAGAAACTGGTGATGATCTTTGTGGATAGGAATATGCAGATATGAATCCTTTAGATCCACGGTAGTCATATATTGACCCTCCTGGATCATTGGTAAGATTGTCCGAATGGTCTCCATCTTGAATGATGGGACTCTGAGGAATTTGTTTAGAATTTTGAGATCCAGGATTGGTCTGAAAGTTCCTTCTTTTTTGGGAACCACAAACAGGTTTGAGTAAAACCCCAGTCCTTGTTCTGCAATTGGAACTGGGTGGATCACTCCCATTGTAAGTAGATCTTCTACACAGCGTAAAAACGCCTCTTTCTTTGTCTGATCTGTAGACAGACGAGAAATGTGGAACCTTCCCCTTGGAGGAGAGTCCTTAAATTCTAGAAGGTATCCCTGGGCTACAATCTCTAATGCCCAAGGATCGTGTACATCTCTTGCCCAGGCCTGAGCGAAGAGAGAGAGTCTGCCCCCTACTAGATCCGGTCCCGGATAGGGGGTTACCCCTTCATGCTGTCTTGGTGGCAGCTGCAGGCTTTTTGGCCTGTTTACCCTTATTCCAGCCCTGGTAAGGTTTCCAGGTTGCCTTGGGCTGTGAAGCGTTACCCTCTTGCTTTGAAGCCGGAGAGGATGAAGCGGGGCCGTTCCTGAAATTGCAAAAGGAACAAAAATTAGCTTTGTTCTTTGTCTTAAAGGGCTTGTCCTGAGGGAGAGCATGGCCTTTTCCCCCGGTGATATCTGAAATAATCTCTTTCAATTCAGGCCCGAAGAAGGTCTTTCCTTTGAAAGGAATGTTCAAAAGCTTGGATTTAGACGACACATCGGCCGACCAGGACTTTAGCCATAGCGCCCTGCGCGCCAAAATGGCGAAACCTGAATTTTTCGCCGCTAACTTAGCTATTTGGAAAGCTGCGTCAGTGATAAAAGAATTAGCTAGCTTTAGAGCCTTAATTCGATCCATAATTTTCTCATATGAGGTTTCCGTCTAGAGCGAGTCTTCCAGCGCCTCAAACCAGAAAGCAGCTGCAGTAGTTACAGGAATAATGCAGGCAATAGGTTGGAGAAGAAAACCTTGTTGAACAAAAATTTTCTTAAGTAAACCCTCTAACTTCTTATCCATAAGGTCTTTAAAAGCACAACTGTCTTCAATTGGTATGGTTGTGCGTTTAGCAAGTGTAGAAATAGCCCCCTCCAACTTAGGGACCGTCTGCCACGAGTCCCGCACAGGGTCAGGTATGGGGAACATTTTCTTAAAAACAGGAGGGGGAGCAAAGGGAACACCTAGTCTATACCACTCCCTAGTAACGATATCCGCAATCCTCTTAAGGACCGGAAACGTATCCGTGTAAACCGAGACCTCTAGGTACTTGTCCATTTTACACAATTTCTCTGGGATCACCAAAGGGTCGCAGTCATCCAGAGTAACTAATACCTCCCTAAGCAAAACGAGGAGGTGTTCTAGTTTAAATTTAAAAGCCAATGTAACTGAATCTGTCTGAGGAGGAACCCTTCCTGAATCAGAGACTTCTCCCTCAGACATCAAATCCCTCGCTCCCACTTCAGAGCGTTGTGAGGGTATATCGGATACGGCTACCAAAGCGTCAGAATGCTCATAATCTATTCTTAAAACAGAGCTATCACGCTTTGCGGGTAACACGGGCAGTTTAGATAAGAAGGCTGTAAGAGAATTATCCATGACTGCCGCTAAGTCTTGTAATGTAAAAGTGTTAGACACACTAGAGGTACTAGGCGTCGCTTGCGCGGGCATAACTGGTTTTGACACTTGAGGAGAGGCAGACGGGCTACCCTTGTTACCTTCAGTCTGAGAATCATCTTGGGCCACATTTTTAAGTGCAAGTGGGACACATTCTGAGAGGGGGTTCCACCATGGCTTCTAAACACATTGAACAAGGATTTTCCTTAGTGTCAGACATGTTTAATAGACTAGTAATATATACAAGCAGGCTTGAAAATCACTTTAATCAAGTAAAAAACACAATTTGAAAAAAACGTTACTGTGCCTTTAAGAAATAAAAAGAGCACACAATTTTACAAAACAGTGAAAAATGCAGCAATTCTCCTGAAATTTTCACAGTATGTACCTAAAGCCTTAATAAGATTGCACCACAAGTTTCAAAACAATTAACCCCTTAATGCCCAAACCGGAGCAGCCTAAAGCCAACACCCGGTTAAAAATAGTGCAGCACCTTGCCACAGCCTTGCTGTGGCCCTACCTGCCCTTAGGGATCAGATTTGGGGGAATATAGCTTCTATAAGGCCCTCAAACAGCAGCAGGACCCTCCATGTGAATCAGCATGAACTTCTCTGCAATTCTAACTGCGCATCTGAGGCGTGAAATTAGGCCCCTCCCACTCTACTCCGGAGTTGTGAGGCCTAGTAAATCACTCTTAAGTGACTAAAAACCAGCCTGAAAGAACCCCAAAAGGACTTTCAAAGTGTCTACAAACGATATTTTTCTTGAATAAACAATCGATTGCCCTGAATCAGTGTCAACCAGCATAATTAGCCCTGTTATGTAAGCATTCAATTCCTTACTAAGTCTGTGAACATAGCTTACCCTCCCCTCATGGGGATATTGTCAGTCTCTTCTAGCATTATCTCAGTCTTGTTTAGAAATAAATGACTGAACATACCTCATTGCAGAATACCCTGCAAACCGTTCCCCCCAACTGAAGTTTTCTGGTACTCCTCAGTTCTGTGTGGGAACAGCAGTGGATTTTAGTTACAACATGCTAAAATCATTTTCCTCTCAGCAGAAATCTTCATCACTTTTCTGCTAGAGAGTAAATAGTACAAACCGGTACCATTTAAAATAACAAACTTTTGATTGAAGATAATAAAAACTACAATTCTAACACCACATTCACTTTACCCTCCCGTAGAGAGACCCTAGTGCTTAGAGCCGGCAAAGAGAATGACTGGGGGGTGGAGCTAGAGGGGGAGCTATATGGACAGCTTTGCTGTGTGCTCTCTTTGCCACTTCCTGTAGGGAATGAGAATATCCCACAAGTAAAGGATGAATCCGTGGACTGGATACACCTTGCAAGAGAAAAGGTCTTTTACACAGCGTAAGAATGTCTCTCTCTTTATCTGGTTTGCAGATCATTTTGAAAGATGAAATCTCCCTCTTGGGAGAAAATCCTTGAATTCTAAATGATAACCGTGGGTCACTATTTCTAGTGCCCAGGAATCCTGAAGATCTCTTGCCTAAGCCTGAGCAAAGAAAGAAAGTCTGCCCCCTACTAGATCCAGTCCCGGATCGGGGGCCACCCCTTTATGCTGCTTTGTGGAAGAAAAAGAAGCAGGGGGTCCTCCTTTAAAGTTCCGAAAGGAACGAAAATGATTCTGTTTACCCCTCATTTTAACCGACGTATCCTGAGGTAGGGCATGGCCCTTACCTCCTGTACAATCAGAAATGATCTCCTTCAATTCTGGCCCAAAAAGAAATCCCTGATTAACAAATAATTTCTTTAGTAGACCCTCTAATTTCTTATCCATAGGGTCCTTGAAAGCACAACTATCCTCAATGGGTATAGTAGTACGCTTAGCTAGGGAAGATATAGCTCCCTCTACCTTAGGGACCGTTTGCCATGAGTCCTGAATGGTATATGATATAGGAAACATTTTCTTAAAATTAGGAGAGGGAGAAAACGGTATACCTGGTCTAACCCATTCCTTACTAATAATTTCCGAAATTCTCTTAGGAACCGGAAAAATATCAGTGTAAGTAGGAACTTCCCAATATTTATCCATTTTACACAATTACTCTGGAAGAATCACAATAGGATCACAATCATCCAGAGTCACTAAAACCTCCCTAAGCAACAGGCGGAGGTGTTCAAGCTTAAATTTAAATGACATGGCATCCGAATCTGTCTGAGGCAAAACATTCCCTGAATCAGAAATTTCACCCTCAGACAGTAATTCCCTGATCCCCAACTCAGAGCACTGCGTTTACCCTGCAACACTGGTCATTTAGACAATACCTCTGTAAGGGTAGTTGACATAACTGCAGCCATCTCCTGCAGAGTAAAAGAATTAGACGCACTAGAAGTACTAGGCATCGCCTGTGTGGGCATAAAAGGTTGTGACACTTGGGGAGAATTGGATGGCATATCCTGATTCTCTTCAGACTGAGAATCATCCCGAGGCACACTTACTTTATTTAAAATATGCTTTTTATATTGTAAAGCCCTTTCAGTACAAAAGTTACACAATGTTAGAGGGGGTTGCACAATAGCTTCTAAACACATAGAACAATGAGAAACTTCAATGTCAGACATGTTGAACAGACTACTAATACCACAAAAGTCGTTTAAACACTTATTTATAGCAAAAAATAAACATTAGAAAAAACATGTACTGTGCCTTTAAGAAAAGAAAAAGTGAAAATTTTTCCAAAATGCACAAAAAACATTAAATTATTCCCAAATTTAACTTAATATCGTTGGTTAATCCAAAAATTACTGCACCCAGAAGCAAGGGCAGAAATAAGGTTTTAGAAGTACTTATATCAACATGTAGTCAAAAGATAGATAAAAATACACTCTGCTGTGGCGCCTACCTGCCCCCAGGGTACTTCAAATCAATTTTCCAACCTTTCAGACCAGCTACACAGTCCAAGAGCCATCGAGTTATTGTTTGCTGCTGCTAAGCCTGAAGAAATTGCGCCAAAATAGGTCAAAAGTCGGAGTAGGCCCAAACAACACTGCATGGAAATGCAGTTTTGCACTAAAGTAAAAATACACACACAATATAACCCTCAAGCATAAAACCAATAAGTTTAAGTGCCAAAAATAAAAAACATAAAACATTGTTTTTTATATTGTCTCCCATGTCACATAATGCCCAAATATCAACTAATGATAAATATAAAATAGGGACTCCAGTAACACCCCTCTTTTTAAAATAGGTTTTACTGCTTACCCCATTCCCATATAGGGAAATAATGCCAGCCAGTTCTGATACACCAAGGGGGGTAGTTATCAAGCCGTCAACGTCAAATACGCTGGAATTCCGCAGCGTATTTGTGGCGAGGCTGATTCGCCTTAGTTATCAAAGGCTATACACCGGCAAAAGTAGAATATAGTGACGTAAGCTTCGATCCGCCAGACTCAGTCCGACACAGATCGATTCTTACGTCACTCCAGATGTTCCGCACACAAGTTCGGCACAATCTGACTACTTTTGCTAGTTATCAAAAAACTAGCAGGTACGCTCGGCACTTTTCCGGCCCAGCGTACCTGGAGGCGGCGGATCCCATAGGAATCAATGGGAGTCTGACCATAGCGAAAGTACAAGTTCGCTGCTGCCAGACATCCCATTGATTCCTATGGGAGCTATCTACACCTAACACCCTAACATGTACCCCGAGTCTAAACACCCCTAATCTGTCCCCCCCTACACCGCCGCAACTAAATAAAGGTATTACCCCCTAAACCGCCGCTCCCGGAGCCCACCGCAAGCTACTCTATACATATTAACCCCTAAACCGCCGCTCCCTGACCCCGCCGAAACCTACATTATACCTAGTAACCCCTATCCTGCCCCCCCTATACCGCCGCCCTCTATAATAAAGTTATTAACCCCTATCCTGCTGATCCCGCACCTGGCCGCAACTAAATAAATAGTTTAACCACTAAACCGCCGCTCCCTGACCCCGCCGCAACTATAATATATGTATTAACCCCTAAACCGCCGCTCCCGGACCCTGCCGCAACCTATATTAAATTTATTAACCCCTAATCTGCCCCCCCTACACCGTCGCCACCTATAATACATTTATTAACCCCTATCCAGCCCCCCCTACACCGCCGCCACTGTAATAAATTTATTAACCCCTATCCTGCCCCCCACTACACCGCCGCCACTGTAATAAATTTATTAACCCCTAAACCTAAGTCTAACACTAACCCTAACACCCCCCTAACTTAAATATTAATTAAATAAATCTAAATAATATTTCTATTATTAACTAAATTAATCCTATTTAAAACTAAATACTTACCTTTAAAATAAACCCTAATATAGCTACAATATAAATATTAATTTTATTGTAGCTATTTTAGGATTTATTTTTATTTTATAGGTAACTTTCAATTTATTTTAACTAGGTACAATAGCTATTAAATAGTTATTAACTATTTAATAGCTACCTAGATAAAATAAAGAGAAATTTACCTGTAAAATAAAAACTAACCTAAGTTACAATTACACATAACACTACACTATACTTAAATAAATTATTCCTATTTAAAACTAAATACTTACCTGTAAAATAAACCCTAAGATAGCTGCAATGTAATTAATAATTACATTGTAGTTATTTGAGGATTTATATTTATTTTACAGGTAACTTTGTATTTATTTTAGCTAGTTAGAATAGTTATTAAATAGTTATTAACTATTTAATAACTACCTAGCTAAAAGAAATACAAAATTACCTGTAAAATAAATCCTAACCTAAGTTATAATTACACCTAACACTACACTATCATTAAATAAATTAAATAAATTACCTACAAATAACTACAATTAAATACAATTACATAAACTAACTAAAGTACAAAAAATAAAAAAGCTAAGTTACAAAAAATAAAAAAATAGGTTACAAACATTTAAAAAATATTACAACAATTTTAAGCTAATTACACCTAATCTAAGCCCCCTAATAAAATAACAAAGCCCCCCAAAATAAAAAAATTCCCTACCCTATTCTACATTAAAAAAGTTCAAAGCTATTTTACCTTACCAGCCCTTAAAAGGGCCTTTTGTGGGGCATGCCCCAAAGAAAACTGCTCTTTTGCCTGTAAAAGAAAAATACAACCCCCCCCCCAACATTAAAACCCACCACCCACATACCCCTAATCTAACCCAAACCCCCCTTAAAATAACCTAACACTAATCCCCTGAAGATCATCCTACCTTTAGTTGTCTTCACTCAGCCGAGCCACCGATGGAACTGAAGAGGAGATCCGGAGCGGCAGAAGTGATCCTCCAAGGGGCGCTGAAGAAATCTTCCATCTGATGAAGTGATCCTCCAGGCGGCGTTGAAGAAGTCTTCCATCCGGGCGATGTCATCTTCCAAGCGGCGCTGAAGAAGTCTTCTATCCGGGCGATGTCATCTTCCAAGCGGGGTCTTCAATCTTCAATCTTCATCCCGCCGACGCGGAACATCCTTCTTTCCCGACGGACTACAGACGAATGAAGGCTCCTTTAAGGGACGTCATCCAAGATGGCGTCCCTTCAATTCCGATTGGCTGATAGGATTCTATCAGCCAATCGGAATTAAGGTAGGAAAAATCTGATTGGCTGATTGAATCAGCCAATCAGATTGAGCTTGCATTCTTTTGGCTGATCGGATCAGCCAATCGGATTGAACTTAAATCTGATTGGCTGATTCAATCAGCCAATCAGATTTTTCCTACCTTAATTCCGATTGGCTGATAGAATCCTATCAGCCAATCGGAATTGAAGGGACACCATCTTGGATGACATCCCTTAAAGGAGCCTTCATTCGTCGGTAGTCCGTTGGGAAAGAAGGATGTTCCGCGTCGGCGGGATGAAGATTGAAGACCCCGCTTGGAAGATGACATCGCCCGGATAGAAGACTTCTTCAGCGCCGCTTGGAAGATGACATCGCCCGGATGGAAGACTTCTTCAGCGCCGCCTGGAGGATCACTTCTGCCGCTCCGGATCTCCTCTTAAGTTCCATCGGTGGCTCGGCTGAGTGAAGACGACTAAAGGTAGGATGATTTTCAGGGGATTAGTGTTAGGTTATTTTAAGGGGGGTTTGGGTTAGATTAGGGGTATGTGGGTGGTGGGTTTTAATGTTGGGGGGGGGTTGTATTTTTCTTTTACAGGCAAAAGAGCAGCTTTCTTTGGGGCATGCCCCACAAAAGGCCCTTTTAAGGGCTGGTAAGGTAAAAGAGCTTTGAACTTTTTTAATGTAGAATAGGGTAGGGAATTTTTTTTATTTTGGGGGGCTTTGTTATTTTATTAGGGGGCTTAGATTAGGTGTAATTAGCATAAAATTGTTGTAATATTTTTTAAATGTTTGTAACCTATTTTTTTATTTTTTGTAACTTAGCTTTTTTATTTTTTGTATTTTAGTTAGTTTATGTAATTGTATTTAATTGTAGTTATTTGTAGGTAATTTATTTAATTTATTTAATGATAGTGTAGTGTTAGGTGTAATTATAACTTAGGTTAGGATTTATTTTACAGGTAATTTTGTATTTCTTTTAGCTAGGTAGTTATTAAATAGTTAATAACTATTTAATAACTATTCTAACTAGCTAAAATAAATACAAAGTTACCTGTAAAATAAATATAAATCCTAAAATAGCTACAATGTAATTATTAATTACATTGCAGCTATCTTAGGGTTTATTTTACAGGTAAGTATTTAGTTTTAAATAGGAATAATTTATTTAAGTATAGTGTAGTGTTAGGTGTAATTGTAACTTAGGTTAGTTTTTATTTTACAGGTTAATTTCTCTTTATTTTAGCTAGGTAGCTATTAAATAGTTAATAACTATTTAATATCTATTGTACCTATGTAAAATAAATTGAAAAGTTACCTGTAAAATAAAAATAAATCCTAAGATAGCTACAATATAATTATTATTTATATTGTATCTATATTAGGGTTTATTTTACAGGTAAGTATTTAGCTTTAAATAGGAATAATTTATTTAATAAGGGTTAATTTATTTTGTTAGATTTAAATTATATTTAACTTAGGGGGGTGTTAATGTTAGGGTTAGACTTAGCTTTAGGGGTTAATAAATTTATTACAGTGGCGGCGGTGTAGTGGGGGGCAGGATAGGGGTTAATAAATGTATTATAGGTGGCGACGGTGTAGGGGGGGCAGATTATGGGTTAATAAATTTAATATAGGTTGCGGCAGGGTCCGGGAGCGGCGGTTTAGGGGTTAAACTATTTAGTTGCGGCGAGGTGCGGGATCAGCAGGATAGGGGTTAATAACTTTATTATAGAGGGCGGCGGTATAGGGGGGGCAGAATAGGGGTTACTAGGTATAAAGTAGGTTGCGGCGGTGTCCGGGAGCGGCGGTTTAGGGGTTAATACATTTATAAGAGTTGCAGCGGGGTCTAGGAGCGGTGGTTTAGGGGTTAATACATTATAAGAGTTGCAGCGGGGTCTAGGAGCGGCGGTTTAGGGGTTAGTAACTTTATTGAGTTGCGGGGGGCTCCGGGGGCGCCGGTATAGGGGGTAGAACAGTGTAGTTAGTGTGGGTGCTTAGTGACAGGCTAGCAATAAAGCTGTAAAAAAGCCGAAGAGCAGCGAGATCGGATGAGTGATAACTCTCACAATCCGCTGCTCATCGCCCCGTACTTGGTGCACGGCTTTTTCACAGATTTATTGATAACTTAGGCGAATTTTTTCAGGTCCGCGGCGGCGATGGTAGGCGAGCTTAGGCGGGCGTATTGGGCCGGCGAAGGCTGGAAAGTTGACACGTTGATAACTACCCCCCCCAAGTCTCCTCAGAAAAAAGGCTGCACATACCTTAATGCTGCTTGTAGCATGAAACCGGTCTCCACACTGAAGATGTCTCATGGTTACCTTCAGAAGTCTTGTGGGAACCAGCGTGGATCTTAGTTACAAATGCTAAGATCATCAAACCTCAAGGCAGAAATCTTCTTCCATATCCCCCTGAGGAAAATAGTACGCACCGGTACCATTTAAAATAAAAAACTTCTTGATTGAAGAAACTAAAACTAACACCTCACTTTACCATGTCTTCCTAGTATAACACAGGCAAAGAGAATGACTGAGGGTGGAGGGGAAGGGGAGGGGCTATATATATATATATATACAGCTCTGCTGTGGTGCTCTTTGCCACTTCCTGTTAGCAGGAGGTTAATATCACACAAGTAAGGATGAAATCCGTGGACTCATCATATCTTTGTAAAAGAAAACTGCACCTTTATATCCCAATGGCTGTGGTACTCACCACCTCCCATGACCCAGACAGTACAGAGAGTTAGGACTCCTCTCTGATAGACACCCGTTCAGGAAAGAATCATATGGTGCAGAATGCAGGACCGTCCCTGCTATGAGAAAAAGCGTGCCAAGCTTGTAAGCTGCATGGCTCTCAAAGTGAAAGTGAAACCTGTATATTCCATAACAGCCTATGAGCCCATAACATCTTACACATAAAGCAGCATGTTCAATAATCCCTCTCAGGAGATATTAACCCTTGATTTTATACAGATAAAAGGGGTCACACAGTTACCCTGTCTTCTAGCGTTATCATACATGTATAAAAAAATGAAACAATCTTACCAGAATCTATGCCGTGGAACAGGAACACGGCCTTTCAAGTGTGACAGGTTAGTAAGTAGCATTGCTCCTGACATGGACTTGAGGACAGAAAGCAGGCAGGGAAACTTGTCAACGCTGATTGCTTATGGAGCTGTTAATCTGAGTCGGGATGGTTTCGCAGAGACGTTACTCCCTGCATCTCTGGAACCTAACTTTCACCCATGTTCCCACTGAGAGGCTGGCAGGACAACTTAAAACTCCAGTCCCATTGCGACAAACCCTTGTCATGGTCATCCTGAGAAAAATTTAAAGATTCTAGGAATCCTAAGGGAATACCCAGAAAACCTTCTGGAAGAAACCATTCACGAAATACCTTCCAAATCCAGTAGTAAATTATATGTGTTAAAGGCTTTTTGGGCTTCATCAAAGATTCAATAACTAAATCCGAGAAAACTCTTTCTCAAAACTAGGCCTTCAAGTTCCACACCATTAAATGTAGAGATTAGAGGTCATGATGAAAAGAGACCCTTGAGATGACAAGTATTTTGTCAAAGGAAGAAGCCATGGAGAGCTACAAAGCATAATTTATGCAAGAGCTTACCTGATAAATTAATTTCTTTCATGGTGGTACATTCCTACCAGGACGAGACAAAGTTTTCCAACACTTAAAAGCCTATAAATACCACTCCCACCACACTCATACCTTAGTTTAATGTATAGCTAAGTGGTGAGGTTTTAAGAAAGAGTAAAAACCAAATTGAGGAGCAGGAAAACAGATGTGCTTTAGATAAAAAAATAATCCCAAATGGGTAGGGCCTCGTGAACTCCCACCACTATGAAAGAAATTAGTTTATCAGGTAAGTTCTTACATAAATTATACATACAAGAAAGTGATGGATGCGCCAAACAATATTGATACTAGAACAATAAATAAAACAATTTCTATAGGACAGACCCAAAGATATGATCTGATAAGATATGGTGAAATAAAAAAGTCCACTTAAATAACCAAGTGATTATCAGAAAGTGTGATAGGTCGCTTCCTCTTCAAATGAACTCCTGTGCGAACATGAGTCCCAAACTGCAAGACAACAAGAACAAAAGAGGGCGTCCAAATGGTGTGATAACTTCAACCAAGGATAACTACAAGGCTAGAAATGTACTCACAGATTTCCAAGCACTTCAACAGTTCAAGGGGAGCAGGCTGGACAGTTGGAAGTCGGCCAGCAGACTTATGGTTCTCCGGCTCAGTGTCCGATGCGATTCTAAAACAAGAATAGACGAGTGTGCGGGTGGAGGTTGCCCAAATCAAACCTTACACATGCCGTGCGTGATATCAACCATCCCAGAGAATATATAAACTAGGAGTGCCAAAAAAATTTAAAAGATGGAATAGCTATTGTCTTACATAAATTATGCTTTCTTTCATATAGGTGGTGAGAGCCCACAAACTGTTACGTATGGGATATAATACCCAAGATGTGGAAGTCCACGAGTAACAAGGGAGGGATAAAATAAATAGCTTTTTTGGCTGAGAAATTAAATCCATAACCCAAAATAATGTATTTTATGACAAAAACTCAAACTATAGGCACAATTATCAAACAGACAAAATGCCTGAAGAACATTTCTATCAAAAGCTGCTTCTGACGAGGCAAAAACATAAAAATGGTAAAATTTTGAAAAGGTATGCAGAGAAGATCAAGTGGCCGCTTTGCAAATTTGATCAACTGAGGCCTCATTCTTGGAATGTAAGTCTCTGAGGCGGAGGCTTACTCGCCTCCAAATAAGCTTTGTGAATCACCAAGTTTAGGCCCTTAATGGCAGTAGGTGACCAATGGAGTGGATCATTCTCTTTATGAGTCATGTCTGTGATAGGTTTGACCAAGGAAGAAAAGTTTTTAATAAACTTTCTATAGTAATTTGCGAACCTCAAAAAACGTTGAATAGACCGAAAACCAACTGGGCGAGGCCACTGCAGAACTGCAGATAACTTGTCAGGATCCATGGAGAACCCTGCAACAGAGATAACATAACCTAGGAAGGTTACTTGAGTCTGATGGAACTCACATTTCTCGAGTTTACAAAACAGGCCGTTCTCACGTAGTCTCTGAAGAACCCGTGTAACATCAGAACGATGAGTCTCAAGTGTGGGTGAGTGTATGAGGATGTCGTCTAATTACACCACAACACACTGTTGCAACATATCTCGTAGGACATCATTAATACATTAATGGAAAAAAAGCAGGAGCATTACATAGGCCAAAGGGCATTAAAAGATACTCATAATGCCCGCTCCTGGTGTAAAATGCTGTTTTCCATTTGTGGCCCTCCTTTATGCTAACGAGATTGTATGCTCCTCTCAAATCAAGTTTAGTAAAGACCGTAGCTCCCTTGAAGCGGTCAAAGAGTTCCGTAATGTGCGGAACAGGGTAAGCATTCTTAATTGTAAGACGATTAAGACCCCTATAATCGATGCATGATCTTAACTCGCCACCCTTTTTCTTCACAAAGAAGAAGCCAGCCCCTGCAGGAGAGCCGGATTTGCAGATGATCCCCCGTGACAGAGCATCGGCAACATACTCCTCCATAGCACAATTCTCTGCAACAGACAGAGGGTAAACCCGGCCCCGAGGAGGAATGGCTCCGGGTTGCAGATCTATGGCACAATCGTAAGACCGATGAGGAGGCAACTTACCGGCACGCACCTTGTCAAAAACGTCTAGGAACTCTCGGTACTCCTCTGGCAATTGAGATACCAAGTGCACAAGACTTTAGGTGGTTTCCGAAATCAAGTGGAAATACATTGCAGAGACCACGACAAAATTTCGGACCTGCACCAGTCGAGACTGGGATTGTGCTTTTGGAGCCAGGGAATTATACTGTCCGAATCTGAAATTTCACCCACCGAAGCTACCGGGGAATCCTCCTCACCAAACGTAGGAGAGCAACCTGTGTAGCAGAATGAACATGTGTAGAATGAGGAGCAGCAACCTTACCATCTGAATCTACAAATGTCCTCTTGATTTTTCCCTGTTGGATAGGAAAAGCAGATACAGCCCCAGATACCGCAGAGGATACCAGAGCTGTAAAATCTGCAAGCAAATGCATTCTTCCAAGAGTTTGAGAGGAACTGCAGGGCACTGCATGTGATGTCATAAAGGCTTGGGACGTTACAGGAGAAAGCTGTGGCATTGCCTGACCAGCATCATCCAGAAAGACATGAGGCAAAAAAAGGTTCTCATTCAAATCAAAGCAGAACAAACATATGTCCATAGGAGTAGAGTTCTAGCTCCGTGGACAAATACAAAATGTACAGTTTTAACCCTTGATCATATGCCCAACAAGAGCAGAGAGCAAGGAGAGATACATCTGTGTTAAAGGGACAGTCTACACCAGAATTTTTATTGTTTTAAAAGATAGATAATCCCTTTATTACCCATTCCCCAGTTTTGCATAACCAACACAGTTATATTAATATACTTTTTACCTCTGTGATTATCTTTTATCTAAGCCTCTGCAAACTGCCCCTTTATTTCAGTTCTTTTGACAGACTTGCAGTTTAGCCAATCAGTGCCTGCTCCCAGATAACTTCACGTGCACGAGCACGTTATCTATATGAAATATGTGAACTAACACCCTCTAGTGGTGAAAAACTTAATTAGCATATGAACCTCCTAGGTTAAGCTTTCAACTAAGAATACCAAGAGAACAAAGCAAAATTGGTGATAAAAGTAAATTGGAAAATTGTTTAAATTACATGCTCTATCTGAATCATTGAAGTTTATTTTGGCCTAGACTGTCCCTTTAAGACTTAGCAGTACAAGACTAAGTTAATCGTTCCCCCACACAACATATAGTCATAGGAGCAACACTCTAGCTCCATGATGCCTATAACATGAGAAGCAATAAAGATAAGTACAGAACCCAAGACCCAAAACCTAATACATTAACTATATATGGGCACTGTGTTTGACACTTTAATACCTAAAGAAAATAGTTGGGTGTACTGTCACTTTAAAAAATTGACAGGAAAATCCGCTAGTCACTAAATGCTGCACCGGAGGTCTCTAAAGATAATTATACACATAGGGCTAACATTGATATTGTGAGTACTATATATACCGCTACACTGTAGCAGCAGCAATTCCTGTCAACCTTAATAGGGGCAGCAAAGATATGAAATAAGCCTGAACAGAAACGGCTAAAATGAGACCACCGCTCCGTCCACAAGATAGAAGGCGGGGTTAAATTGACAAACTAAAAAAGATTGCGTGTACAAGAAAATGGGGTAGAGCCACACGGAACCTGATGCGTATAATGAAGGCAACAAAATGCTGCGCTCTTTTAATAACTTACGGTGACGAAAGTCTAGCCCTCACACCAACGCTCAATTCTCAGAGCTTCTTGGCGGACCTATAAAAGGGTGGCAGAGAGTCTATATTACATCGTAGTAGCACTCATAATCGGACCCCTGTGTTATTTGAAAAATATATACCAAAAAAAACTAACTCCCTAGAAGGACAAGTACCAGAATATAAGTCCATAGTCAGGAGAAAATGTGACTAGGATGACCGGAAGGCCACCCTCATATCCCTAACAACACCATACCAACTATGGTGTTCCAGAAACCCGCTAGTTCCAAGTCAAAAACCGTCAGGGTAGACAAGCATAGACAAGCAAAGACAGAAAAACCACCCTAGTAGCTTAAAAAGGGCTCTCCAGGAGTGCACAGAGCAAAACTCGCGATGACTAAACACCAGGCAGCAAAGCTGTCCTAAGCCATCGTGGGACTCATCCCACCAAGAAGTGCTGAAAAATCTTGACAACAGCTCCAGCCCAGAAAGATCCGGAATCCAAAGAGCGATCCATCCCTGCAGCAGCTGCTGCCAGTAGAGAGATGGGCACTAAGAGTCCCCCCCGTCAAAGGGGAGGACAATTTCAATAAAAGTACACAGTCTGTCACGAATATCTCAGGATTCAGCTGCTAAGGAGTTAACTTTGTGTAGCTTGAACTCAAAACAGTTATTTGTTTTCAAGAAGAATTGTGTTTGTATTTTCTTTGAAGTGCCAGAAGCTCCCTAAATAGCCCACCAAATGTTATTGTGTATGCATTGAGTCATAAAACCACTCAAGCTCTTAGCCCCAGAGATACACAGGATAAAGTTTATGGCTTAAGCCAGGGGTGTCAAACTTGCGGCCCGCGGGCCTCATGCGGCCCTCAACCTAATTTTGTGCGGCCCACACCACCTCCATGAAAAATATTAATTATAATATGCTTATTACTTAAAGAGCGAGTGCGCTTACTGTTAGGGATGCACATACATTAAAATATACGTTATTAAAAAGAAAAAGACAGATAAGTGCATAATGATTTCTTTAACACATGCAGTTCATTACTATGGTAGCACTGATTTCCCACATCATTTCTGTCCATTCCTTTCCATCATTTTCTCTTTAACTAAAATCACATACTTTATATATATTTCTATGTATTTATTTTATATTATGTACAACAGGTATGTCTATCACTATTATAAACAGTGGGTCGCACGTGGAGCGTGTGTCTCACCTTCTTAAAAGCATTAGAGTGCATTTCCTCAAGCCAGAGTAAGTTAATTAGGAGTTACAGAACACAATCTTTTGAAATGTATACAGTTATAGCAAATGCCACTGCACTGTTTAGCAATGACAAGATATGTAGGTAGTGTGCGGCCCACGTGAGTTGTACATGTATGGAAAATGGCCCGCGACTAAAATGAGTTTGACACCCCTGGCTTAAGCTGTCAATAGAATGCATGATGCAAAACAGGATCTTCATTACAAAAACTGACCAGGTCACTGACAGGACACTGGTATATTATGTACATATGTGTGTTAAAACTGTTATAACCTTAAAGGAAGGTAAATATGACAACCTATGGCATATTTGATATCAAACCGATTCTCCCAATAAAACTAAAAGGTTCTAGATATGTAAATATAGAAATTTCTTACCTAGCAGGAATTATAATGGATTGTATAAATTCAGGCAAGAAATTAGTCTATTGAAGGTTATAAACACAGGGGGGTTTCTTAGCCTGCCCAGGAGGGTGTGGTTAGGCAACCTGATCTCTGAAAAGTAGGTTTAAGAATATTATTTCTTAACAATAAGAGGGTCATTCTTACAAGGGGAGCTGCTGTACAGAAGTAAGGAGCCATCATTTTCATGCTATCCCCGGGCACAGAGCTTGAAGCTAGGAAAGTATTCAATTCTGTTTTTCTCCTTTTTATTTTAAAACACTGTTTGCGTGTGTAATTTTATTTGTAACAACTTTTTATTAATAATGCATTGTGCATAATATTTTTGGCATAATAAATAATTCCTTTATTAAGTTTGGCCTTTGTCTAATAATTGAACCACGTTACTGAAAGAGACTGGAATATTAGAACTGTATAATTTAGGTTATTTTCTGCTAAATTGTATTTCTAGAGTTAATGTGTAAAGTCTGGGTTTTTCCTTAGGATTTTCCCTTTAATAAATTTTAAGTTGTGGCAGTATTGGAGCTATAGGATTTATAGTTTATTGTGGGTGGCATTAAAAGGGAGTTTTGGGCAATTCTCTTACGTCTAGTATAGATTAAGGGAGTGCGGTTAACCCTTGCATCCACTAAACTGAATCACAAGCTTGCCTGGTGTGGCTAGATTGTGACCTATTGGTGGCAGAGAGGGGGGCTGATAACCCTTTCTGTGCCAAATAAGTGACTGGCGCAGGGTTGGATAAACTTGGTTCGTCACACAGTCCATACTGCAAAAAGCAGACTGATCCCCAGCCTTCCTTCCAGGATAAAGGTCCCAGACCAAAGGCTAGTGAAGGACCGAAGACAAGAGTCTTAGACCTTCGGAAGAAAAAGGATGGATCTACTAGGAATCAAAACCCCAGAGTAGAACTCTGACCAATACTAAAATAAAATGGCATGCTACCCTGCACCATGACAGGAACCTCATGCTCTGGTCCAAGGACCCCTACACTGCAGCCTGCCATAAAGAAGGAACACTCCACAAGGAAGAAATCACACTGACCCACAGCATGCTGATACCAGAATTTAATTCCGTGGTTCTGAGAATGCAAGAGAGGGAAAAAGACCCTACAAGGCAAGAAAACAAGGACCCATGGGTCCTTCACAAATACTGAGGTACCTCCAAATCAAGAAGAACAAATAAGAACCCCTTCCCCACCCTAGGTGAGAAGAGGATTAATCAATATTGTCAGCCCAGTTGGTATAGCAACTGGAGCCTACCAGGAAGCATCAGATGTCCCAGCAGACAAGTAGGGACCCGTCAGAAAACCTGAAACTGAAGCCTCAGGCTGATATTAAACTCCCATGAGAGTCAGAAACCCCCGCCCCCTCCAAAGGGACATGGGGGAAACCAAACCCTAAGGTTAAGCAGAACCATCCATACCCGTTCCAGGCAAGAGACATGGTCCTAAGCAGGAGTCCTCGGAAAACGGAACCGATCCAAAGATCTAAAGCTCCTGAGGAACCCATAAGCTGCCTCCTATGGTTAGGAGCGCACCCAGACAGTGCCTTCTGCCAGCTAAAGTCTTTAGATGTAAAGTACCTAGCAACATCCACAAACCCAAGAGTCTGAAAAAAAACTCCAGACCGGTTTAGGAAATAGGCAACCAGTACCCCTGGATCGTAAGGTAATTCATGTAGACAGGCCTAACGACCTGACCCACATGTTGGAAAGATAAATGGTCAATTACTTGACCCCAGACAGGCAAAAAGACTGTAACTGACCCCAGACCTCCTACCCTCAAGCCCGAAGGGCTAGATCTGCAATAAGATCGACGGATAGCACTCGAGAGTCTAAAGACCATGGTATGACAAGGGGCAGTTCTTATCTTGAGAAGACGACAGTCTCCAGAGATCCTTGCAGGATCGGACTCCCAACATCCTTGAAATGGAATAACAACAGGAGCCTCTCAGTTACTGGTAGAAAGGCAGGGTGACCCCTGCACTCCACGTACTAGAGCAAACGAAACACTGAGAAAAGGAAGAAGGGCATGCCCGTACTTCCAGAACAAAATGACCCAACCCAGACGGGAGGGAAGGAAACATCGCCACCGCAAAAGGAATGCAACTAGGCTACAAGAGTAGTCATCCGGAAGATACCGCAAGTTAAGATGCAAATCGGCCACTACTCAGATACTAGACCTCCGGAAATCAATCACAACTCCAGACTCCAAAAGAATGGAAGCCTATGGTTTCAGAGTCCCCAGGGGCCCTAGGAACCACAATGACGTCTGAAAAGGTTGATCACGCATCCCAAGCAATATTGCCAGAAAAAAACAACTTATATCGGAGCTCACAACCTTCCTACCAGAAGCGTTGTATTTGCGCCCCAGGCCCCTTACTTCGTAGTAGGATCCGTGCCCGGAGTCCACAACACTAGCCAATAATAGACATTTTTAGAATCTGACAGGATAATCAGCACCACGAGGGTGACATGAACCCAAGAAACAATAGAGAGCGCCCGACCAGTACCTGCCTGGTGCAAGAACACTCCAGTAACCATCTAAGGTCCAAGAAAAATTAGCCTGAAGGTTCGATAATATGAACTAGAAAACATAACCTCGGTCTTAACCAAAGTGCGCAACTTCCGAGGAAGTGCCCATGCGAACAAAAAATCGCAAGTATCAGTCCCAGAGAAAGAACGTTCCCAAAATGGAAGTTATATCAGACGTGAGCTTATACAAAACAAATCAAATACATCCTATCCGGATCAAAAATAAAAGTAAGGCAGCACCCGCGGGTGAAAACCCAAGGAAAAAGGGTTACGCCAACCGGACCAGCCGATCTGAGACCCCCTTCACCCAAGCTCAGAACTGGAACCGATACATGAAAGAAAAAAAAAGAAAGAAAGAGAGATTAGCTTCATCCCCAAACATCTAACCCTGTTTGCCATCCAGCATCTAAGGCCTCGGATTTCTCGGCCCACTAGGACTGGGATCCTCTAGCAACGCCAAAACATGTCTTAGTAGGACATGAAGACGTGCCAACCTATAACAGAAGGCAAAATTATCCCTCGACTGTTCGACAAACGACTCCGGCCCCAAGGATGGGGCCCCTGAAGCCTCAGAGGCCCACGCTTCCCAAGGAGGCCCAACTGAATTGGGCGATCCCACGCCCAACAAATCCTGGTTGACAGAACACGGACAGTATCTTAAAATGTTTTCACTTGGGAGATACAAATGAGCCAGCACCATAGATATGGCCATGCGGAACCGTGCCATTACCTCTGGAGGAAACAAGCCACCTTCTGGAGTAGTAAAGGCCATAGGGACACCTGCTTGCATAGCAAAGAAAAGTTCTGGGACACGCGCCTCACAGGACCTAAACTCCTCGGGGGCGGATGGCTCAACGCACTCTGAGCACCCTGAATCGGGAGAAGAGACTACTCTGGAACGTCAATCAGAACATAACTGATGGGCATGGATAACTCGGGCCATTTCATATTCATCACTAGACGCATTCTCCGCATTGGAGACATCCGTGTCTAAACAATCAGAATCCTCCATCTTGGGATTACAAAAATGACAAACACTAATTGGCACATTTTTTAGACCCCCAATGGCTGGGGCACTCACCACCTCCTGTGAACCAGACAACCAACGAGCAGACTCTTTGTCGCCACACAGTCAGCATACGGAAGTGAAAAACAATGTAACCGCACTCTGTCACAAGGTGCACCGTGCAAGTCAAAAAAATGGGCGCGCCAATTGATGATAAGGCCGTAATATTCAGAAAAGCCATGAGCCTAAAGTATTACTACACATCAGCAGATAGAACCACATAACAAACATGATTAAAGTCCCCCCTGTTCAATAACCCTCCTCAGGAGATAATAACCCATTATTCCTTTTTTAAGATAAAAGGAGTCCCACTGGGACCCTACCTTCTTTTTAACATCACATTCACATAATGAAGTAAAATGAAACAATCTTACGGAATCTACGCCGTGGAACAGGAGCACGGCCCTTCAAGTGTGACAGATAGTAGCCTTGCTTCTGACATGGACTTGAGTGAATAAAGGCAGGCAGCGAAACTTGTCAACACAGATTGCCAAGGAGTTGTTAATATGAGTCGGGATGGTTTCACAGAAAGACTCTCCCTGCATCTCCGGACTCTAACCTTCATTCATGCCCTCACTGAGAGGCTGACAGGACTACTTAAAACTCCAGTCCAATTTTGAAGAGTACTACCCACCATAACAGACTATCTTCAAACTTCTGACACTTCTCTGCCAACCTCCTGTGACAAAAAGCAAAGACTGAATGGGGGATGAGGGAAGTGGGGGTGGTATTTGAAGCCTTCGGCTGGGGTGTCTTTACCTCCTCCTGGTGGCCAAGTTCTGAATTCCAAAAAGTAATAAATGCAGCTGTGGACTCTTCCTGTTTAAGACGAAAACGCAGCAAGGCCCACCTTACAAGTTCCTAACTGCTTTAAAGCCACCACTGCCCTACTAAAGAGACTGACGTGGAGTATGGCTAAACCCAACCCTTGAAAAGGGAAAAAGATCAGAGCAAACCTACTCTGTTTTTTAAAATAATAAAAACTTTATTGAAGTTAAATAAATCCAATTTTCTTGTCAGACACTAAAACTTCACCTCCTCCATGCAACTAAGGCAAAGAGAATGACTGGGGGTTGTAGGAAGGGAAGTGATACTTAACAGCTGTGGTGCTCTTTGCCTCCTCCTGCTGGCCAGGAGTGATATTCCCAACAGTAATTGATGATCCCGTGGACTCAGCGTGTCATAAGAAAGAAATTATGTTTCCTTTTGGCAATATCCATACTGCAGTGCAGAAGCTCTCAGCCACACACTATGCACCAGATTACGAGTGTAGTGCAAAACTGTGCTTACGCGAGCACAATATTTGCACTCATCTCAGTAATACCAGTGCAAGTAAATGTGAGCTTGTATTTCAAGTTGAGTTCAATGTGAACGGGACTTTGCGTTTGCATTGCAGGGAAGCTTCGCACATACAAGAGCACACTTCCATAGGCTCCAATGGGAGCCTCGTTCTCATACACTAAGACACGGCAGAGAACCTAGCGCATCGAAGGGGGTAAGTCACGCAAAGATTGTCAGCAAAATTTAAATATATATGTATATGAATATATATTAACACATAGATATATAAGTATAAAAGCATATACATATATATTTTGAGTGATAACAGTCTCTATAGACCGCAATGTAAAGGCACTTTTCAGTGCCCTACATCCGCACACTCTTAAAAACTGTTTTGTGCAGGTAATTTTAAAAAAATTAAAGATGCTCATATTTTTATTTTATTTTATTAAGGAACCTCTGTTTAGGGGCAATTGGGGGACATTTTTAAAATGAACCAGAGATATGACCTCTGGTTAATTTTCGGAGCGCTAATTGCTACCACAAGCTCTCGGTAACAATAACAAGCCCCTTGTAATGGCTGGTTATTTATCATGCACCCGTAAAGCGCTCCACTTGTTATCTAGCCCTATATCATACCTCCCAACATTTTCAAATTCAAAGGGGGGGGGGGGGGCAAAAAATGTTATATGCGGTGGGAAGGAGCAGAGATGGGGAGTAGCCCAAAAAAATTATGAGACTGATGTAATATAAATTAAATTTTAACTAAAAAAACATATCATTTACTCATTTACATATAAAAAAAATCCTGTAAATCCTGTGTCATAAATATATATACATAAATACTCAGCAATTTAACACTCACTGAGACTGGAAGCCTAAGGTATCCTGACACATAAACATGCAAACACAGCAACACACACTACACAGCATACACACACACTACACAGCACACACACACTACACAAACATGCACACACAGCAACACACAATACACAGCATACACACACACACACTACACAGCATACCCAAACATGCAGACACAGCAACACACAATATACAGCATACACACACACACTTCAGTGCAGGGCATACACAAACATGCAGACACAGCAACACACACTACACAGCACACACGCACTACACAACATACACAAACATGCAGACACAACAACACACACTACACAGCATACACACACACACTACACAGCATACACAAGCATGCAGACACAGCAACACACACTACACAGCGCACACACACTACACAGCATACACAAACATGCAGACACAGCAACACAAACTACACACCATACACACACACTACACAGCATATACACACACTGCAGTGCAGGGCATACACAAAAATGCAGACACAGCAACACACACTACACAGCACACACGCACTACACAGCATACACAAATATGCAGACAACACACACTACACAGCATACACACTACACAGCATACACAAACATGCAGACACAGCAACACACACTACACAGCATACACAAACATGCAGACGCAGCAACACACTACACAGCATACAGACACACTACACAGCATACACAAACACGCACACACAGCAACGCACAATATACAGCATACACACACAAACATGCAGACACAGCAACACACACTACACAGCATACACACACTACATAGCATACACACACTACACAACATACATACTACACTGCATACACACACTACACAGTATACACAAACATGCAGACACAGCAACACACACTACACAGCATATACACTACACAGCATACACACACTACATAGCATACACACACTACACAACATACATACTACACTGCATACACACACTACACAGTATACACAAACATGCAGACGCAGCAACACACACTACACAGTATACACACACACTACACAGCATACACACACACACTACACAGTATACACAAACATGCACACACAGCAACACACAGCAAACAATATCAGTGTTTTTTAAACTACATTAGTGTTAAAGTCACAGGCCTGTTAACCCTGTCAAATAACCAGTGCGCAATGGAAGCTACAGGCTGGATTACTGCTTGTCTGCAGCCAATAAAGATGACGTATACTCAAGGAAATAATTATGTCTGTGTATGGCTTAAAATATTACTAAAAATGCACTTATGCAAACAGTTTCAAAACAGGTCATTTACCATCAGAATCACTGAGACAAATGCAGCAATCTTTCAGTTACTTTGTCCCTCTCTATATAAAAAAATAGTTAAACTACATCGATTGGGAACCTGCTCAGAAATTGCAGCAATCCATAAAACACCCAAAGTAAATCCCATTTCTTTAAAATCCCCAATAATGTGTAAAGCTTCTATTTGACAACAGTTGGTGCCAGTGTTTGCCTTACAGGGGCAATAAAAGTCTAAGTGAAACTATTGTGATTCAGACAGAACATGTTATTATAAAAACTTTACTTCAATTATAAAAATGAGTTCTGTTCTTTTTAGTATTGTGTGTGTGTTAACCTAAGCTCAGGGCCGTATGTTAGTGTTTAGCAGTGACTGTAAACAGATTAAGGGGAAACTAGTTTACAGCACAGGGAATGTGCCAGCGTGGCGGTATAAATATCCAGTGGGGGCAGTGTAACACTTTGCAATATTATAACATTTCCTGCTATTTATATATCTTACTTAAAGGGAAATTAAACCCATTTTTTTCTTTCATGGTTCAAATAGAGAATACCATTATAAACAACTTTCTAATTTACTTCTAATTCTTATTTGCTTCATTTGTGGTGAGTCCACGGCTTGAGTAATTACTGTTAGGAACCAATACCCAAGCTAGAGGACATGGATAAATAGGGAGGGACAATACAGAACCTTTCTCCCAAAAGAAGCCTCAGCGAAAATATCAAATTTGGAAAATTTGGAAAAAGTATGTAGAGAAGACCAAGTTGCAGCCTTGCAATTTGTTCTATCCACAGAAGCTTAATTTTTGAAAGCCCAAGAAGAGGAAACAGCTCTTGTGGAATGAGCCGTAATTCTCTCAGGAGGCTGCTGTCCAGCAGTCTCATAAGCCAATACTTTGTAACCAAAATGAAAGAGTAGTAGCAGTAGCTTTCTGACTTTTACGTTTCCCAGAGAAACAGACAAAGAGGGCAGAGGACTGGCGAAAATCCTTAGTCGCCTGGAAGTAGAATTTAAGAGCACGTACAACATCCAAATTGAAAGAAGAAGGATTAGGACACAGAGAGGGAACAACAATTTCCTGATTGATATTTCTATTAGAAACAACCTTAGGAATGAAACCTAACTTAGTACAAAGAACCACCTTATCGGCATGAAAAATAAAATAAGGGGAATCACACTGCAGAGCTGAGAGTTCCGAAACTCTTCAAGCAGAAGAGATAGCAACAAGAAACAAAACCTTTCAAGTTAACAACTTAATGGGACATTAAACCCAAATTTTTTCTTTCATGATTCAGCTAGAGAATACCATTTTAAACAACTTTCTAATTTACTTCTCTTATCTAATTTGTTTGAAAAGCATATCTAGATAGGCTCAGTAGCTTCTGATAGGTGGCTGCACATAGATGCCTCATGTGATTGGCTCACCAATGTGCATTGATATTTCTTTAAGAAAGGATATCTAAAGATTGCAGCAAATTAGGTAATAGAAGTAAATTGGAATGTTGTTTAAAATTGTATTCTCTATCTGAATAATGAAAGACAATTTTTGGGTTTAATGGCCCTTTAAAGGGAAACTGAACTCAAATTCTTTATTTCATGATTCAGATAGAGCATGCAATTTTAAGCAACTTTCTAATGTACTCCTATAATCAAATTTTCTTCATTCTCTTGGCACCTTTATTTGAAAAGCAAGAATGTAAGTTTAGATGCCATCCCATTTTTGGTGAACAACCTGGGCTGTTCTTGCTGATTAGTGGATAAATTCACCCACCAATAAACAAGTGCTATCCAGGGTCTGAACCAAAAATTGTCTGGCTCCTTATCTTAGATGCCTTCTTTTCAAATAAAGATAGCAAGAGAACAAAGAAAAATTGATAATAGGAGTAAATTAGAATGTTGCTTAAAATTGCATGATCTATCTGAATTACGAAAGAAAAAATTTGGGTTTAGTGTCCCTTTAGTGTCTATGGAATGCAACATCTCAAACGGAGACAGCTGTAAAACTTTAAGAAGAAGGTTAAGGCTCCAAGGAGGAGCAACAGACTTAAATACAGGCCTGATTTTGACCAAGGCCTGACAAAAAGATTGCACATCTACCAAACGTTTATGTAGTAAAACTGATAAAGCAGAAATCTGACCCTTCAGGGTACTGACTGACAATCCCTTTTCCAGGCCTTCCTGAAGAAAAGATACAATTCTAGGAATTCTAATTCTACTTCAAGAGTAGCCCTTGGATTCACACCAATAAAGATATTTACGCCATATCTTATGGTAAATCTTTCTAGTAACAGAATTAAGCGTTCAATCTCCAAGCAGTCAGCTTTAGAGAAACGAGATTTGGATGAAGCAAGGGACCCTGAATCAGAAGGTCCTTCCTCAGAGATAGTCTCCAAGGTGGGAGAGATGACATCTCCACTAGGTCTGCAAACCATATCCTGCAAGGCCACACAGGGGCTATCAGAATCACCAACGCCCTCTCCTGTTTGATACGAGCAATGACTCGTGGAAGGAGAGCAAACAGAGGAAACAGATATGCCAACCTGAAAACCCAAGGAACCGCCAGAGCATCTATCAGAACAGCCTGTGGATCTCTTGACCTTGAAACATAACTTGGAAGCTTGGCATTCTGACGGGACAACATCAGATCTAACTCCGGTACCCCCCATTTGAGTACTAAGCTGGAAAACACCTCCAGATGGAGTTCCCACTCCCCAGGATGAAAAGTCTGTCTGCTCAGAAAATCCGCTTCCCAGTTGTCTATTCCTGGAATGTGGATGCCAGATAGACAGCAATTGTGGGTCTCTGCCCACTGAAGAATCCGAGTAACCTCCTTCATGGCTAAGGAACTCCGAGTTCCTCCCTGGTGATTCATGCCACAGAGGTTATGTTGTCTGATTGGAACCTGATAAACTGGGCTGAGGACAACTGAGGCCAAGCCAATAGAGCATTGTAAATCGCCCTCAACTCCAAGATGTTGATGGGAAGAGCAGACTCCTCCCGAGTCCAAAGGCCCTGAGTTTTTAACGAGTTCCAGACTGCTCCCCAGCCCAGTAGACTGGCGTCCGTGGTCACGATCACACAGGAAGGTCTCCGAATGCATGTGCCCTGGGACAGATGTTCCTGAGAAATCCACCACGGGAGAGAGTCCCTTGAAAACTGATCTAACTCCGTATGGTTGCCATTTCATTGTCTGAGCATGCACAATTGGAGAGGTCTCAAATGGAATCGAGCAAAAGGAATGATGTCCATGGAAGCCACCATCAGACCGATTACCTCCATATATTGAGCCACTGAAGGATAAGCAGTAGCCTGAAGAGAGAGGCAAGAGGAAATTATTTTGTTTTTCCTGACCTCTGTCAGAAAAATCTTCAATCAATAGAGAATCTATTATGGTCCCAAAGAACACAACTCTTGTAGCAGGGGAAAGGGAGCTTTTATTTCAGATTCACATTCCATCCGTGGGAACGAAGAAAAGACAACAATATCTCTGTGTGAGATTTTGCTTGTTGAAAAGATGGCGCCTGAACAAAAATGGCATGCTCTGTCTGAATCACGAAAGAAAAATTTTGGTTTCAGTGTCCCTTTAACTTAGTATCATCAGCAAAAATAGAGATGTCGCTATTTAATCCTAGCTCCAAGTCATTTATAAAAATATTAAAAAGAATAGGGCCCAGCACTGATCCCTGGAGTACTCCACTGATTACCTTTGTCCAATCTGAGTATGATCCATTTACTACTACTCGTTGCTCCCTATTCCCCTTTATCTATATTTTTACTTAGTTCCTCATAGAATCTAATTAGATTAGTTTGACATGATCTATTTCTCCTAAAACCATGCTGATTAGAACTCATAATCTTGTATACACGAATATGCTCATCAATATAATCCTTTATAATCCCTTCATATCTTCCCCACTATTGATATCAGACTAACTGGTCTATAGCTTCCTGGATCATCCCTACTTCCCTTTTTGAAGAGTGGCACCACATCAGCTTTACGCCAATCCTTGGGTACCATGCCTGAGGATAATGAGTCTTGAAAAATTAAGAGTAGACGTTTGTCTATAACAGTGATAAGTTCCCTCAACACCCTTGGGTGTATTCCATCTGGGCCTGGAGTTTTATTTACCTTAATATTAATCCAATTTGTTCCTGATATCCTCTATACATAACCCAATTAATGGTATGGGCTGGCGTGTTCTATTTTGTTCCAAAGTATCATCCAATGGTTCCTCTCTTGTGTATACTGAAGAAAAAAACTGGTTTAGTATCTCAGCCTTCTCCCCGTCACTGTTAATCATGCTACCCTCCCCGCATTTTAATGTACCTTTATTGTCTTTCTTAGATTTTTTGCTATTTATATACTTAAAGAATCTTTTAGGGTTAGATTTAGAATCCTTTGCTATTAATTTTTTATTTTCAATTTTGGCTAATTTGATCGCTGAAGATACCTGGGCAGCAATTTTTGCTTTTAAACAAACTCCACTAGAAGTTATAGAGGAACCGCAGGACAATGCATGTGCTGTCATTGAGGCTTGGGACGTAGCAGGAGAAAGCGGAGGTATTATTTTTTGACAGCATCATCCTGAAAGACATTAGGCTAAAAAAATTGACCTTTATTTTGCAAGGTTTTCTTGACACATGAAGAACAAAACTGCATAGGAGCTGCAATTTGTGCATCTAAACATAATAATCATTAATTTATGAGAGCAGGCTCTTGCTCCATATCAGACATGTTGTGAAACAGTAAATAAACTTGTACAGATAATCTTCAAAGATGTTAATATTCAATTTAAAAAAAGCCAAGGAAAAAATACACTTTAAATTTTATCCCAAATTAGGATCAATCCCCAGCTAAAATTATGTGAGAAAAGTTAAGAAAAAAACATTTAATAAACATCAAATAAACTTCTAAAATGCCCCTCAGGCAACCCCACACCTCAATTACTAAGGTGCCTTACCTCTACCAATTAAGACCGGATCACCCAGAAATGAAGAAAAACAACTTTTTCCTCAGAAGTAAAGCCGGTCATGTGACCACAACTGCCAAGCTCAAATTACTGCTGACACAGAGAGGCACTACCTCCTTGTACACTGAGTATCAGAAATAACAGGGTTTTTTTTCTCTCAAACCTGACAGTTTAAAATGTTGCATCATTTTATTTTAAAGCAAAGGGGAAATGAAAAAGCTGCTGAAATAGAAAATTCAGCCTTACTTTCAGTTTAAACTTGTATTGTTTTAACAAATAAATATGTGTAAGAAAATAAAGCCTAATAGAAACAAAATTTATGCTTACCTGATAAATTTATTTCGTTCTTGACACGATGAGTCCACGGATCATCATTAATTACTTTTGGGATTATCACTCCTGCCCAGCAAAAGGCGGGAAAGAGCACCACAGCAAAGCTGTTCAATATCACCTCCCTTCCCTCCCACCCCAGTCATTCGACCGAAGTAAAGGAGAGAAAGAAGCAACAAGGTGCAGAGGTGTCTGAAGTTTATAAAATACTAACAACCTGTCTAAATAACAGGGCGAGCCGTGGACTCATTGTGTCAAGAAATAAATACATTTATCAGGTAAGCATACATTTTGTTTTCTTTCTAATGACACGATGACTCCACAGATCATCATTAATTACTGTTGGGAATCAATACCCAAGCTAGAGTACACAGATGATAAGGGAGGGACAAGACAGGAACCTAAACAGAAGGCATCACTGCTTGAAGAACCTTTCTCCGAAAAACAGCCTCAGCCGAGGCAAAATAGTCAAATTTATAGAAGTTTGAAAAAGTGTGAAGAGAGGACCAAGTTGCAGCCTTGCAAATCTGTTCCATAGAGGCTTCATCTTTGAATGCCCAGGAAGAGGAAACAACCCTCGTAAAAGCACTGTTACTCCCTCAGGACGCTGCTGTCCAGCAGATTGATAGGCAAAGCAAATGATACTCTTCAGTCACAAAGAAACAGAATTTATGCTTACCTGATAAATTACTTTCTCCAACGGTGTGTCCGGTCCACGGCGTCATCCTTACTTGTGGGAATATCTCTTCCCCAACAGGAAATGGCAAAGAGTCCCAGCAAAGCTGGCCATATAGTCCCTCCTAGGCTCCGCCCACCCCAGTCATTCGACCGACGGACAGGAGGAAAAATATAGGAGAAACCATATGGTACCGTGGTGACTGTAGTTAGAGAAAATAATTCATCAGACCTGATTAAAAAACCAGGGCGGGCCGTGGACCGGACACACCGTTGGAGAAAGTAATTTATCAGGTAAGCATAAATTCTGTTTTCTCCAACATTGGTGTGTCCGGTCCACGGCGTCATCCTTACTTGTGGGAACCAATACCAAAGCTTTAGGACACGAATGAAGGGAGGGAGCAAATCAGGTTACCTAAACGGAAGGCACCACGGCTTGCAAAACCTTTCTCCCAAAAATAGCCTCCGAAGAAGCAAAAGTATCAAATTTGTAAAATTTGGCAAAAGTGTGCAGTGAAGACCAAGTCGCTGCCTTACATATCTGGTCAACAGAAGCCTCGTTCTTGAAGGCCCATGTGGAAGCCACAGCCCTAGTGGAGTGAGCTGTGATTCTTTCAGGAGGCTGCCGTCCGGCAGTCTCGTAAGCCAATCGGATGATGCTTTTAAGCCAAAAGGAAAGAGAGGTAGAAGTCGCTTTTTGACCTCTCCTTTTACCAGAATAGACAACAAACAAAGAAGATGTTTGTCTGAAATCTTTTGTAGCCTCTAAATAGAATTTTAGAGCACGGACTACGTCCAAATTGTGTAACAAACGTTCCTTCTTTGAAACTGGATTCGGACATAAAGAAGGTACAACTATCTCCTGGTTAATATTCTTGTTAGAAACAACCTTTGGAAGAAAACCAGGCTTAGTACGCAAAACCACCTTATCTGCATGGAACACCAGATAGGGCGGAGAACACTGCAGAGCAGATAACTCTGAAACTCTTCTAGCAGAAGAAATAGCAACCAAAAACAAAACTTTCCAATATAGTAACTTAATATCTATGGAATGTAAAGGTTCAAACGGAACCCCTTGAAGAACTGAAAGAACTAGATTTAGACTCCAGGGAGGAGTCAAAGGTCTGTAAACAGGCTTGATCCTAACCAGAGCCTGAACAAATGCTTGAACATCTGGCACAGCTGCCAGTCTTTTGTGTAGTAAGACAGATAAAGCAGAGATCTGTCCCTTTAGAGAACTTGCAGATAATCCTTTCTCCAAACCTTCTTGTAGAAAGGAGAGAATCTTAGGAATTTTTATCTTATTCCATGGGAATCCTTTGGATTCACACCAACAGATATATCTTTTCCATATTTTATGGTAAATCTTTCTAGTTACCGGTTTTCTGGCCTGAACCAGAGTATCTATCACAGAATCTGAAAACCCACGCTTTGATAGAATCAAGCGTTCAATTTCCAAGCCGTCAGCTGGAGGGAGACCAGATTTGGATGTTCGACTGGACCCTGAACAAGAAGGTCCTGTCTCAAAGGTAGCTTCCATGGTGGAACCGATGACATATTCACCAGGTCTGCATACCAAGTCCTGCGTGGCCACGCAGGAGCTATCAAGATCACAGAGGCCCTCTCCTGTTTGATCCTAGCTACCAGCCTGGGAATGAGAGGAAACGGTGGAAATACATAAGCTAGGTTGAAGGTCCAAGGTGCTACTAGTGCATCTACTAGAGTCGCCTTGGGATCCCTGGATCTGGACCCGTAGCAAGGAACCTTGAAGTTCTGACGAGACGCCATCAGATCCATGTCTGGAATGCCCCATAATTGAGTTAGTTGGGCAAAGATCTCCGGGTGGAGTTCCCACTCCCCCGGATGGAATGTCTGACGACTCAGATAATCCGCTTCCCAGTTTTCCACACCTGGGATGTGGATCGCAGATAGGTGGCAGGAGTGATCCTCCGCCCATTGAATTATTTTGGTCACTTCTTTCATCGCCAGGGAACTCCTTGTTCCCCCCTGATGATTGATATACGCAACGGTCGTCATGTTGTCTGATTGGAATCTTATGAATCTGGCCTTTGCTAGCTGAGGCCAAGCCCTGAGAGCATTGAAGATCGCTCTTAGTTCCAGAATGTTTATCGGGAGAAGAGACTCTTCCCGAGACCATAGTCCCTGAGCTTTCAGGGATTCCCAGACCGCGCCCCAGCCCACTAGACTGGCGTCGGTCGTGACAATGACCCACTCTGGTCTGCGGAAGCTCATTCCCTGGGATAGATGGTCCAGGGTCAGCCACCAACGGAGTGAATCTCTGCAAAAGGAACTATGTCCATTGCTGCAACCAACAACCCTACTACTTCCATGCACTGCGCTATGGAAGGACGTGGAACAGAATGAAGAACTTGACAAGTGCTTAGAAGTTTTGACTTTCTGACCTCTGTCAGAAAAATCCTCATTTCTAAGGAATCTATTATTGTTCCCAAGAAGGGAACTCTTGTTGACGGAGACAGAGAACTTTTTTCTATGTTCACCTTCCATCCGTGTGATCTGAGAAAGGCCAGAACGATGTCTGTATGAGCCTTTGCTTTTGACCGGGACGACGCTTGTATTAGAATGTCATCCAAGTAAGGTACTACTGCAATGCCCCTCGGTCTTAGAACCGCTAGAAGGGACCCTAGTACCTTTGTGAAAATCCTTGGAGCAGTGGCTAACCCGAATGGGAGGGCCACAAACTGGTAATGTTTGTCCAGAAAGGCGAACCTTAGGAACTGATGATGTTCTTTGTGGATAGGAATATGTAGGTACGCATCCTTTAGATCCACGGTAGTCATAAATTGACCTTCCTGGATAGTGGGTAGAATCGTTCGAATGGTTTCCATCTTGAACCATGGTACTCTGAGAAATTTGTTTAGGATCTTCAAATCCAAAATTGGTCTGAAAGTTCCCTCTTTTTTGGGAACTACGAACAGATTTGAATAAAATCCCCTTCCTTGTTCCTTTATTGGAACTGGGTGTATCACTCCCATCTTTAACAGGTCTTCTACACAATGTAAGAACGCCTGTCTCTTTATTTGGTTTAAGGATAAGTGAGACATGTGGAACCTTCCCCTTGGGGGTAGTTCCCTGAATTCCAGAAGATAACCCTGAGAAACTATTTCTAGTGCCCAGGGATCCTGAACATCTCTTGCCCAAGCCTGAGCAAAGAGAGAGAGTCTGCCCCCTACTAGATCCGGTCCCGGATCGGGGGCTACTCCTTCATGCTGTTTTGTTAGCAGCAGCAGGCTTCTTGGCCTGCTTACCCTTGTTCCAGCCTTGCATCGGTTTCCAGGCTGGTTTGGGTTGTGAAGCATTACCCTCTTGCATAGAGGATGCAGAATTAGAGGCCGGTCCGTTCCTGAAATTGCGAAAGGAACGAAAATTAGACTTATTCTTGGCCTTGAAAGGCCTATCTTGTGGAAGGGCGTGGCCCTTTCCCCCAGTGATGTCTGAGATAATCTCTTTCAATTCTGGTCCAAATAGAGTTTTACCTATGAAAGGGATGTTAAGCAATTTTGTCTTGGATGACACATCCGCTGACCAAGACTTTAGCCAAAGCGCTCTGCGCGCCACGATTGCAAACCCTGAATTTTTCGCAGCTAATCTAGCTAAGCGGCATCTAAAATAAAAGAGTTAGCCAACTTAAGTGCGTGAACTCTGTCTATAACCTCCTCATATGGAGTCTCTCTACTGAGCGACTTTTCTAGTTCCTCGAACCAGAACCACGCTGCTGTAGTGACAGGAACAATGCACGAAATGGGTTGTAGAAGGTAACCTTGCTGTACAAAAATCTTTTTAAGCAAACCCTCCAATTTTTTATCCATAGGATCTTTGAAAGCACAACTATCCTCGATAGGAATAGTAGTGCGCTTGTTTAGAGTAGAAACTGCCCCCTCGACCTTAGGGACTGTCTGCCATAAGTCCTTTCTGGGGTCGACCATAGGAAATAATTTCTTAAATATAGGGGGGGGGGGGAACAAAAGGTATGCCGGGCTTTTCCCACTCCTTATTCACTATGTCCGCCACCCGCTTGGGTATAGGAAAAGCGTTGGGGTGCACCGGAACCTCTAGGAACTTGTCCATCTTGCATAATTTCTCTGGAATGACCAAGTTGTCACAATCATCCACAGTAGATAACACCTCCTTAAGCAGTGCGCGGAGATGTTCTAATTTAAATTTAAATGTCACAACATCAGGTTCAGCTTGTTGAGAAATTTTTCCTGAATCCTTAATTTCCCCATCTGACAAAACCTCCCTCATGGCCCCTTCAGATTGGTGTGAGGGTATGACAGAACAATTATCATCAGCGCCATGTCAACAGACATGTTAAACAGGCTTAAACTTGTCAAAAAAGCACAAAAAACGTTTTAAAACAAAACCGTTACTTTTCTCTTTAAATTTTAAACAGAAAACACTTTATTACTGAATATGTGAAAAAGTATGAAGGAATTGTTCAAAAAATACCAAAATTTCACCACAGTGTCTTAAAGCATTAAGAGTATTGCACACCAATTTTCAGAGCTTTAACCCTTAAAATAACGGAACCGGAGCCGTTTACAAATTTAACCCCTATACAGTCCCAGCTATAGCCTTTGCTGTGACCTAACCAAGCCCAGAGGGGAATACGATACCAAGTGACGCCTTCTAGAAACTTTTCCAGCTACTTTCAGATCCTCACACATGTCTTGCTCTCAAAAAACAACTGCGCAGTAATGGCGCGAAAATGAGGCTCAGCCTACAACTGGGAAGGCCCTCCCTGACTGGAAAAGGTGTCTAACATAGTGCCTGCCGTTAAAAAACGTTCCCCAAGTTTATAAATGTGAATTATCAGCATAAACATGTATAAAATGCCCAAATAAAGCAATCGATTTAGCCCATAAAAGTGTCTACCAGTTTTATAGCCCATATTAAGCCCTTTATTCTGTTTGCTTGACTAAGAAAATGGCTTACCGGTCCCCATGAGGGGAAATGACAGCCTTCCAGCATTACATGGTCTTGTTAGCAATATGGCTAGTCATACCTTAAGCAGAAAAGTCTGCTAACTGTTTCCCCCAACTGAAGTTACTTCATCTCAACAGTCCTATGTGGAAACAGCAATCGATTTTAGTTACTGTCTGCTAAAATCATCTTCCTCTCACAAACAGAAATCTTCATCCTTTTCTGTTTCAGAGTAAATAGTACATACCAGCACTATTTTAAAATAACAAACACTTGATAGAAGAATAAAAAACTACATTTAAACACCAAAAAACTCTTAACCATCTCCGTGGAGATGTTGCCTGTGCAACGGCAAAGAGAATGACTGGGGTGGGCGGAGCCTAGGAGGGACTATATGGCCAGCTTTGCTGGGACTCTTTGCCATTTCCTGTTGGGGAAGAGATATTCCCACAAGTAAGGATGATGCCGTGGACCGGACACACCAATGTTGGAGAAAAGAGAAGCAGCCGTAGCTTTCTGCCCCTTACGTTAAACAGAAGACTGACAAAAATCCTTAGTCACCTGTAAATAGAATTGTAGTGCACGTATCCCGTCCAGATTGTGTAGAAGCCGTTCCTCCTGAGAAGAAGGATTAGGACACAAGGAAGGAACAACAATCCCCTTATTAATGTTCCGATCTACAACTACTTTAGGGAGAACCCCTAATATAGTACATAAAGCCACCTTATCTGATGAAAAATAAGGTAAGTGAACTCATAATGTAATGCAGAGAGCTCTGACACTCTATGAGAAGAAGAATAACAACAAGAAACAAAGCTTCCCAAGATAACAACTTAATATCTAAGGAATGCCTAGGCTCCAACGGAGCCCCTTAAAGAACCTTAAAAACTAAAATAAGACTCCAGGAAGGCGTAACTGGTTTGAACACAGGTCTGAGCTTGACCAAGGCCTGACAAAAATATTGCACGTCTGGGATCTCTTCAGACTTAAGTAACAAAATAGAGAAGGCAGATATTTGACCGTTTAGGGAACTTGCCAATAAATCCTTCTCCATGCTTACCTGATAAATTAATTTCTTCTACGATATGACGAGTGCACGGATTTCATCCTTACTTGTGGGATTTATCTTCCTGCTAACAGGACATGGCAAAGAGCACCACAGCAGAGCTGTATATATAGCTCCTCCCTTCCCTCCACCTCCAGTCATTCGACCAAAGTTAGGAAGAGAAAGGAAAAGCCAAAGGTGCAGAGGTGACTGAAGTTTACAAAAAATATATCTAATTTAAATCTGTCTTTAAAAAATGACAGGTTGGGCCGTGGACTCGTCATATCATAGAAGAAATAAATTTATCAGGTAAGCATAAATTTACTTTTCTTCTACAAGATATGACAAGTCCACGGATTTCATCCTTACTTGTGGGATACAATACCAAAGCTACGGTACACGGATGAAAGGGAGGGACAAGATAGGAACCTAAACGGAAGGCACCACTGCTTGAAGAACCTTTCTCCCAAAACCAGCCTCAGAAGAAGCAAAAGTATCAAATGTGTTGTTTTTTTTTTTTTGGGGGGGGGTTTCAAGTTCTTTTTATTAAGAATCCAGGTAATAATATTTGACAGATTCACAAAAGAAAAATGATTTACAGATCATATACAGTTACATTCACAGTTTCAAGTGACATGCAAATCCAAAAGACATGTGAGAAAAAAGAAAAAGTATCCAGCTCAAATTAACACGTACTGTGGACTCTATTATTTTAACTTTAATACTTTTAACTATTTAACAAAACATAAATGTAAATAGAAATGTCTCGATGTCCCTAGCCCTTATCAATTGCTGAAAAACCATGATGGTGTAAAAAAGAAAAAAGATTAAATTCAGACATTAGGCCCATTAGGGACATGGTTCAACAAGCTTTTGAGATATTGTTCCCAAGTAGTCTGTAATTCTATAAACTGATCTCTTTTGTTTGAAGTGTAGGAGCCATACTCCTCAAGCTCAATTAATTCAGTAACTTTATTCCGCCACATTTTTATTGAGGGGACTTCTGAGGATTTCCAATTCTGCGCTATTAATACTTTAACTCCGTTGATCATAATTCTTAAAAGTGGCCTAAAATGTGCTTGAGGGAGCTTGACTGATTTATTAAGCAGCCACACAAGGGGATCCAGGGGAAGAGTTGTTTGGAAAATACCCTCTATCTCAGCTATTATGTTTCTCCACATGGAATTCAAATGTGAGCACCACCACCACATGTGACCCATACCACTCCCTGCGTGACCACATCTCCAGCATTTATTACTGGTATTAGGAACAGTTTGTGAAATCCTCCTAGGGGTCAAATACCATGAATGAAGAATTTTGAAGTTTAATTCTTTAATTCTGGACGATGTGGAGCAGGTCTTTGTGTTTTGAAAGATATTGGTAGCTATGTGGGGCACTATTGATATCCCTAGTTCAACTTCCCATGTATCTATCGAGCGTGCTAAATCACCCGGTGGAGGTTGTGAGATGATGCGGTTTATGTAGGAGAGACTGTGCCTAAGTGGTGGGGATAGGGAGAATAATTTTTCAATCTGTGTTAGGGGCCTGGTCAAATTTAGGTAGTGTTTGTGCGTTGTCAGGTAGTGGTGAACCCTTCTATATGAGAACCAATTAGCTGCCCATGAGTGGCCCCCTTCTATCAGCTGATCTTGGGTGCATATTTGTTCCTTAGAGACGAGATGAGTAATTACGGTCTCTTTTATTGTGTCTTCTTCTATCCAACCTCTAGTGAGTGATAGCAAAGAGAACTCATCATTGTGAATAAGAGACGTCAGGGGACCTGGGCAAGAAGACAGATAGGGATTTATTCTAGTCGTATGTTCCCATACCTTAAGAGTTTCCTGTGTGAATGGGTTATCAATCCTGCAGCTGGAAGCACCAAAATTAGGTCTCCAGCAGACAGAGGGGAGATGAACTCCTTCGTTGAGACTCTTCTCCAGCTGGATCCACTGCTTATGCGCACTATGTATTCTCCATTCTAAAATTCTCTGTAGGAATACCGATCTACGGTAGTTCTCAATATCTGGTACCCCAAGGCCTCCCTGTGTCACGGCGCGAGTCATAATACGTTTATTAATTCTGGGGGGGGGGCGTCTGTTCCAGATGAATGACCCAAATAGTTGCTGCATCTGGAGGGTGTAGTTGTTGGGAATGGGGATAGGAAGTGTGTGCATAATATAAAGCAGACGGGGGAAGGCATTCATTTTAATTGTATGTACTCTTCCAAACCAGGAGAGATTTTTCCTTGTCCAAGACGAGAGATCTCTCGTCAAGGCTGTTTTAATGGGGGCGTAATTTGAGAATAATGTGTCTAGATTGTGAGAGAGCTGAACTCCAAGGTATGTCAAAGACCCCTTGCACCACTGAAATGAACATTTATTGGAAATCTGTGCCTGTGAGAGTCCAGAGCCACACCTAGCATTTCCGATTTAGCTTAATTTATTTTAAAGTTTGTTAGCCTATGAAATAGCTCCAACTCGTCCAAAAGAGGTGGAATAGAGTCAATAGGGTTCCTCAATGAAAACAAAATGTCGTCAGCAAATAATGACATCTTATATACCTCCCCTCCTATGCTAAATCCCTGTATGTCAGCATTTAATCTAATTTTAGTTGCTAGGGCCTCGATAAGACAGGTGAACAGTAACGGCGACAGCGGGCAGCCCTGACACCATTTAGAGTAATCCGGGCACTTGGTTTATTGTATAAAGCAAAAATTTTATGTATAGTCTTATCCCCAAACCCAAATGAGCCAAGTACGGCTTTCAGAAAAGGCCATCCGACGCGGTCGAAGGCCTTTTCCGCGTCCGTAGATAACCAGACTGAAGGAATACTCTGTGAGCGGGCATACCATAACAAATGTAGATTTCGTACCGTATTATCCTTGGCTTCATGGAAGGGGACAAAGCCCACTTGATCTTGATGTATAATTTGGGGTAATACTCTATTCAGACGGTTGGCCATAATTTTAGAATATATTTTAATGTCCGTATTTATTAAGGAAATAGGTCTATAATTTGGTATGTACAAACAAGATTTATTTGGTTTAGGTAACAGGGTGATTTTCGCTTGTAATGCTGTGGGAGGAAATTCACAGTCCTCATCAATTGTATGGAAATATCGTAAAAGGTAGGGTGTCAGTATGTCCTTAAAAGTTACATAGTACTCATTAACGAAACCGTCCGGTCCCGGTGCCTTCCCCCCTTTCAGAGATTTAATTGCACACTGGACCTCTGATAACGTAAATGGGGCGTCCAGATCATTCTTTTGTTCTAATGTAATCTTAGGAAGGCCTAGTTGGGATAAGTAATCTTGTATGTCGCTATCTGTTGGGGTTGTGCCGTTATGATTTAAGTTGTATAAGGATTCATAGTACTGCCTGAATTTTTCTATGTCTGCAGATGTGAAGCAATCCTTGCCCTTGTCATCTTGTGTATGTGTTATATATCTACTGAGTGTCTTTCTCTTAAGCTGTCTAGCTAGCATCTTCCCCTGTTTATTTGCCCCTTCATAAAACTGTTTCTTAAGGTATAAGGCATTTCTTTTAGCCTCCCCGCCTAAATAGCAATTAAGCTGCTGCCTCTTGTGTTCTAGACTGTCTATTAAGGAGTGATTTTTAGGAAAGGCCTTGTGAATTTCCTGAAGTTTGTTTAAGTCTGTCAGTAGGGAAGATAAGTAGATATGATTTTGGGTTTTTTTAGCAGCTTTTAGGGCTATTAGCTCTCCTCGTAGGAAGCACTTATGTGCATTCCATAGATGTTGGGGGTTGATGTTAGGGGTGTCATTTAATTTAAAATATTCTTCTAGTCTATTGGCGGTTTGAATTCTGATCATGGGATCTTTTAGCAGGGTCTCATCTAGTCTCCAAGTTCGTTGTAAGGGTGACTGCACTGGAAAGGCTAGCGTGCAGCTGATCATGGCATGGTCCGACCACGTTATGGGGAGAATATCTGTATGTATTATTTGGGCCAGGCTAGTAACGTCAATCATTAGGTAGTCTATCCTAGAATAATGTTGGTGTGGGTAGGAATAAAAGGTGTAATCTCTATTTTTAGGATGACCTAGACGCCAGGCATCATGTACTGCTAAGGAGGAGAGATGAGCTTTAACTAGTTGTATAACTTTGCTAGGGGTTGATGATGACCCTGTAGAACAATCTAGTGAAGGATCTAAAGCTATATTGAAATCACCACCTACCACCAAACTACCCTGATATATATCCATAATTCTTTTGCAAATGTGTTGGAAGAAACGGGGAGAGTCCAGGCTAGGTGCATAGATGTTAACCAATGTAATGCATTTATGGTAGAAAGTTCCTGTGAGAATTAAGTATCTTCCCACCCTATCTCTAACCACTGAGTTAACTTTAAGAGGGATGTTTTTATTAATTAATATACCTACACCATTATGTTTGGTGGAATTGGAGGCGAAATATGTAGGGCCAAATTTCAAAAAGGAGGATCGGGGTTCATGACCTCTTTTAAAATGGGTCTCTTAAATCATCACCACATCACAGCGAAGTCTTTTATAGTCTCTAATTGCCAATGATCTTTTCTGTGGAATGTTGAGACCCTTTACATTATGTAACAACATTTTAAGATTATGTAGTTTTAGTGACATCTTGGGTTTTAAATGTATAACTTATAACAAGTGGCTTGGGATAATAGTAGGCAGAACCTTTAACCTTTGGGTTGGTGATATGTATGGACAATCGAGACATCATAAACACATACAACAAAACAGTAACAAAAATAAAACAACTGTAGTAAACTTTTTAAAGCGTAGTGTATCTTTAAAATTATACACCATAATTGGGGGGGAATGGTGTCAATTTAATGCTCTAGTTAGATATATTTAGGTTATGATTTCGGATAGTGAATAGTCTACTCCCGAGGGGGGTTGACCTTTTAGGCACTAACAGAATCTATCCGTCTCCAAGAAGAGAGACCCCATCAGGTATCATATTGATGTTGAGGCTGAACCCAGAGGGCCTCAATATTTAAGTTAGAGAGATAAGGGTGATGACATAACTTTCATAACAGCATACAATATGGCCTGTACACAAAGTCATAGTGAAAACATTTTTCAAGTATATAACACCTGACCTCTAGGTCGATATGCGCCTTCAAGACAGATTCCTCTAGGAAATCAAAAGAGGCCTAAACCCAGACCATAGAGTTACAATTAATATATAAGTCTCCAAAGGCATAGTATAAAGTCATATTTGCATAGTCAATGAGAATCCTCCGCTGGGGAAGGGTTCCCCATCTATCTTCCAGGATATTAACTCAAAATTTATCACAGTAATGGAGAAACTAGACCTGTTGGTCCCAACATTTAACTTAGGAGGAAGGGTGATAACAAAATGTTTATAACAATATATAGATTAAACTAAACATTCTATCACAACAATATTTTTCAAATGTATCTTACCCAACCTTCATATCAGGATGCCCTCTCAGAGAGGACCACATTGAATCCATTGAGGAAGATCTCAAGTTAGGCCCTGTTGTTAGGAATGAACTTTTGGGTCTCTAAAGACTTACACAGAAAAAGGAAGAAAAGGTCACGGTTATAAAGTTAATGTATGCCCTCCTGTGGGGGAGGGTCTGTTTCTGTCTCTTAGGCTGCGATTTGATCCATTGGGAGCGTTGCTCTTTGGGAGGGCCATGATTAGTGTCCCTTGGCTGTGGAGATGTATTCAGAACATTGTCCTCCGGAGGGGTAATATTGATATTTAGTTTCTTGGTGAAATTTTCTAAGTCCTGAAATTTTTTGTAGATGGCTTGAGAGCCATTATGGGTAGCTATTAAGCTGAAGGGAAAACCCCAACGGTAACAGATGTTGTTGTCTTGAAGAGCCTTTGTAATAAACTTCACTTTCTTCTTTGAATGGTTTGAGGGCAAAGGTCTTGGTAAAGTTGTAGGGCATTGTCCCTAAATGAGATTTCCCTCCTAGCTCGTGCTGCATGCCACAGTTCTTCTTTTGTGGTATGGCGTAAGAATTTTACAATCACGTCTCTAGGAGGTGCAGGTGGTTTTGAGGGTGGCCTAAGTGCCCTATGTATTCGTTCGATATCTTCAGACTGGAGTTTAGGTGACCTTGGTAGTAGAAAAGCAAACAAATCCTTTAGGTATGATTTTAATTGATCCAGCTGGATCTCCTCTGGGACACCTCTTATCCTAAGGTTGTTGCTCCTCCCTCGGTTATCCAAATCCTCTATTTTTTCCTGCAGACTTTGGACAATAGAATCCTGTATAGATAATTGGGTTGTGTTAGAACTTACTAGGTTATTGAGAGCCTCTTGTCCCTCTTCCAGGTATTCAATTCGAGAGCCCATGTCTGTGAGGTCTTTCTTGAGATCCCTCATTTCCTCTTTGATAAAGGACTTTAAGGATGCCAGGTCAGATTTAGAGGGAAGGTCCGCAAGCTGTGATTGTAACAGCTTTAATGTTTGATGATGTGTAGCTGAGGTCTCCATCTGTAAATCAGAGGGAGATTTATCCTGGGATTGAGGTGGATCAGAGGGCGACGCCTCTGAAGAATGAAAAAAAGCAGTCACTGAGGGCGTAGTCGAAGTTGTTTTAGCTGGTTTATCCATTTTTGAGCCCTTGCGTTGTGACCTTTCTGTAAAACGTAAAACTCACAAAGAAAAGATTTCAGGCTTTTATCTCCTTCAGCCCCAATAAACACTGAGTCCCTCTCCAGCACCTGTGCCACTTGATGGCCAAGATACAATGGCTGAAAGTCGTGTAGGCCCTAAAGCTTTAGATTGAAAAAATAGTAAATAGGTCTGGCATGAGAGTATTGCAAAGTTTATAGAGTTATGACATGTAGCATGATGTTAAAAACAGAATTTATGTTTACCTGATAAATTTCTTTCTCCAACGGTGTGTCCGGTCCACGGCGTCATCCTTACTTGTGGGATATTCTCTTCCCCAACAGGAAATGGCAAAGAGCCCAGCAAAGCTGGTCACATGATCCCTCCTAGGCTCCGCCTACCCCAGTCATTCGACCGACGTTAAGGAGGAATATTTGCATAGGAGAAACCATATGGTACCGTGGTGACTGTAGTTAAAGAAAATAAAATATCAGACCTGATTAAAAAAACCAGGGCGGGCCGTGGACCGGACACACCGTTGGAGAAAGAAATTTATCAGGTAAACATAAATTCTGTTTTCTCCAACATAGGTGTGTCCGGTCCACGGCGTCATCCTTACTTGTGGGAACCAATACCAAAGCTTTAGGACACGGATGAAGGGAGGGAGCAAATCAGGTCACCTAAATGGAAGGCACCACGGCTTGCAAAACCTTTCTCCCAAAAATAGCCTCAGAAGAAGCAAAAGTATCAAACTTGTAAAATTTGGTAAAAGTGTGCAGTGAAGACCAAGTCGCTGCCCTACATATCTGATCAACAGAAGCCTCGTTCTTGAAGGCCCATGTGGAAGCCACAGCCCTAGTGGAATGAGCTGTGATTCTTTCGGGAGGCTGCCGTCCGGCAGTCTCGTAAGCCAATCTGATGATGCTTTTAATCCAAAAAGAGAGAGAGGTAGAAGTTGCTTTTTGACCTCTCCTTTTACCTGAATAAACAACAAACAAGGAAGATGTTTGTCTAAAATCCTTTGTAGCATCTAAATAGAATTTTAGAGCGCGAACAACATCCAAATTGTGCAACAAACGTTCCTTCTTTGAAACTGGTTTTGGACACAGAGAAGGTACGATAATCTCCTGGTTAATGTTTTTGTTAGAAACAACTTTTGGAAGAAAACCAGGTTTAGTACGTAAAACCACCTTATCTGCATGGAACACCAGATAAGGAGGAGAACACTGCAGAGCAGATAATTCTGAGACTCTTCTAGCAGAAGAAATCGCAACTAAAAACAAAACTTTCCAAGATAATAACTTAATATCAACGGAATGTAAGGGTTCAAACGGAACCCCCTGAAGAACTGAAAGAACTAAATTGAGACTCCAAGGAGGAGTCAAAGGTTTGTAAACAGGCTTGATTCTAACCAGAGCCTGAACAAAGGCTTGAACATCTGGCACAGCTGCCAGCTTTTTGTGAAGTAATACCGACAAGGCAGAAATCTGTCCCTTCAGGGAACTTGCAGATAATCCTTTTTCCAATCCTTCTTGAAGGAAGGATAGAATCCTAGGAATCTTAACCTTGTCCCAAGGGAATCCTTTAGATTCACACCAACAGATATATTTTTTCCAAATTTTGTGGTAAATCTTTCTAGTCACAGGCTTTCTGGCCTGAACAAGAGTATCGATCCCAGAATCTGAGAATCCTCGCTTCGATAAAATCAAGCGTTCAATCTCCAAGCAGTCAGCTGGAGTGAAACCAGATTCGGATGTTCGAACGGACCCTGAACAAGAAGGTCTCGTCTCAAAGGTAGCTTCCAAGGTGGAGCCGATGACATATTCACCAGATCTGCATACCAAGTCCTGCGTGGCCACGCAGGAGCTATCAAGATCACCGACGCCCTCTCCTGCTTGATCCTGGCTATCAGCCTGGGGATGAGAGGAAATGGCGGGAACACATAAGCTAGTTGGAAGGTCCAAGGTGCTACTAGTGCATCCACTAGAGCCGCCTTGGGGTCCCTGGATCTGGCCCCGTAGCAAGGAACTTTGAAGTTCTGACGAGAGGCCATCAGATCCATGTCTGGAATGCCCCACAGGTGAGTGACTTGGGCAAAGATTTCCGGATGGAGTTCCCACTCCCCCGGATGCAATGTCTGACGACTCAGAAAATCCGCTTCCCAATTTTCCACTCCTGGGATGTGGATAGCAGACAGGTGGCAGGAGTGAGACTCCGCCCAAAGAATAATTTTGGTTACTTCTTCCATCGCTAGGGAACTCCTTGTTCCCCCCTGATGGTTGATGTACGCAACAGTCGTCATGTTGTCTGATTGAAACCGTATGAACCTGGTCCTCGCAAGCTGGGGCCAGGCCTGGAGAGCATTGAATATCGCTCTCAGTTCCAGAATATTTATCGGTAGAAGAGATTCTTCCCGAGACCAAAGACCCTGAGCTTTCAGGGATCCCCAGACCGCGCCCCAGCCTATCAGACTGGCGTCGGTCGTGACAATGACCCACTCTGGTCTGTGGAACATCATCCCTTGAGACAGATTGTCCAGGGACAGCCACCAACGGAGTGAGTCTCTGGTCCTCTGATTTACTTGTATCTTCGGAGACAAGTCTGTATAGTCCCCATTCCACTGACTGAGCATGCACAGTTGTAATGGTCTTAGATGAATGCGCGCAAAAGGAACTATGTCCATCGCCGCCACCATCAACCCGATCACTTCCATGCACTGAGCTATGGAAGGAAGAGGAACGGAATGAAGTATCCGACAAGAGTCCAGAAGCTTTGTTTTTCTGGCCTCTGTTAGAAAGATCCTCATTTCTAAGGAGTCTATAATTGTTCCCAAGAAGGGAACCCTTGTTGACGGGGATAGAGAACTCTTTTCCACGTTCACTTTCCAGCCGTGAGATCTGAGAAAGGCCAGGACAATGTCCGTGTGAGCCTTTGCTTGAGGAAGGGACGACGCTTGAATCAGAATGTCGTCCAGGTAAGGTACTACTGCAATGCCCCTTGGTCTTAGCACCGCTAGAAGGGACCCTAGTACCTTTGTGAAAATCCTTGGAGCAGTGGCTAATCCGAAAGGAAGCGCCACGAACTGGTAATGTTTGTCCGGGAATGCAAACCTTAGGAACCGATGATGTTCCTTGTGGATAGGAATATGTAGATACGCATCCTTTAAATCCACCGTGGTCATGAATTGACCTTCCTGGATGGACGGAAGGATAGTTCGAATGGTTTCCATCTTGAACGATGGGACCTTGAGAAATTTGTTTAAGATCTTGAGATCTAGGATTGGTCTGAACGTTCCCTCTTTTTTGGGAACTATGAACAGATTGGAGTAGAACCCCATCCCTTGTTCTCTTAATGGAACAGGATGAATCACTCCCATTTTTAACAGGTCTTCTACACAATGTAAGAACGCCTGTCTTTTTATGTGGTCTGAAGACAACTGCGACCTGTGGAACCTCCCCCTTGGGGGAAGTCCCTTGAATTCCAGAAGATAACCCTGGGAGACTATTTCTAGCGCCCAAGGATCCTCAAACCAGAAATATGCGGCAGTAGTGACAGGGACAATGCATGAAATGGGTTGTAGAAGGTAACCCTGCTGAACAAACATCTTTTTAAGCAAACCTTCTAATTTTTTATCCATAGGATCTTTGAAAGCACAACTATCCTCTATGGGAATAGTGGTGCGTTTGTTTAAAGTAGAAACCGCTCCCTCGACCTTAGGGACTGACTGCCATAAGTCCTTTCTGGGGTCGACCATAGGAAACAATTTTTTAAATATGGGGGGAGGGACGAAAGGAATACCGGGCCTTTCCCATTCTTTATTAACAATGTCCGCCACCCGCTTGGGTATAGGAAAAGCTTCTGGGAGCCCCGGCACCTCTAGGAACTTGTCCATTTTACATAGTTTCTCTGGGATGACTAAATTTTCACAATCATCCAGAGTGGATAATACCTCCTTAAGCAAAATGCGGAGATGTTCCAATTTAAATTTAAATGTAATCACATCAGATTCAGCCTGCTGAGAAATGTTCCCTAAATCAGTAATTTCTCCCTCAGACAAAACCTCCCTGGCCCCCTCAGATTGGGTTAGGGGCCCTTCCGAGATATTAATATCAGCGTCGTCATGCTCTTCAGTAACTAAAACAGAGCAGCCACGCTTACGCTGACAAGGGTTCATTTTGGCTAAAATGTTTTTGACAGAATTATCCATTACAGCCGTTAATTGTTGCATAGTAAGGAGTATTGGCGCGCTAGATGTACTAGGGGCCTCCTGAGTGGGCAAGACTCGTGTAGACGAAGGAGGGAATGATGCAGTACCATGCTTACTCCCCTCACTTGAGGAATCATCTTGGGCATCATTGTCATTATCACATAAATCACATTTATTTAAATGAATAGGAATTCTGGCTTCCCCACATTCAGAACACAGTCTATCTGGTAGTTCAGACATGTTAAACAGGCATAAACTTGATCAGAAAGTACAAAAAACGTTTTAAAATAAAACCGTTACTGTCACTTTAAATTTTAAACTGAACACACTTTATTACTGCAATTGCGAAAAAACATGAAGGAATTGTTCAAAATTCACCAAATTTTCACCACAGCGTCTTAAAGCCTTGAAAATATTGCACACCAATTTTGGAAGCTTTAACCCTTAAAATAACGGAACCGGAGCCGTTTAAAGCTTTAAACCCCTTTACAGTCCCTGGTATCTGCTTTGCTGAGACCCAACCAAACCCAAAGGGGAATACGATACCAAATGACGCCTTCAGAAGTCTTTTATAAGTATCAGAGCTCCTCTCACATGCGACTGCATGCCATGCCTCTCAAAAACAAGTGCGCAACACCGGCGCGAAAATGAGACTCTGCCTATGCTTTGGGAAAGCCCCTAAAGAATAAGGTGTCTAAAACAGTGCCTGCCGATATTATTATATCAAAATACCCAGATAAAATGATTCCTCAAGGCTAAATATGTGTTAATAATCAATCGATTTAGCCCAGAAAAAGTCTACAGTTTAAATAAGCCCTTATGAAGCCCTTATTTACAATCGTAATAAACATGGCTTACCGGATCCCATAGGGAAAATGACAGCTTCCAGCATTACATCGTCTTGTTAGAATGTGTCATACCTCAAGCAGCAAGGGACTGCAAACTGTTCCCCCAACTGAAGTTAATTGCTCTCAACAGTCCTGTGTGGAACAGCCATGGATTTTAGTTACGGTTGCTAAAATCATTTTCCTCATACAAACAGAACTCTTCATCTCTTTTCTGTTTCTGAGTAAATAGTACGTACCAGCACTATTTGAAAATAACAAACTCTTGATTGAATAATGAAAAACTACAGTTAAACACTAAAAAACTCTAAGCCATCTCCGTGGAGATGTTGCCTGTACAACGGCAAAGAGAATGACTGGGGTAGGCGGAGCCTAGGAGGGATCATGTGACCAGCTTTGCTGGGCTCTTTGCCATTTCCTGTTGGGGAAGAGAATATCCCACAAGTAAGGATGACGCCGTGGACCGGACACACCTATGTTGGAGAAATTATTCACAAAATTCCACTTTCCAAGGACTTATGATATAGCTGGGCTAAGCCCTCTGTATCAGAGCAGACTGTCTCCTCTCACCAGTTCAATGCCCAGGGTGTACATAAGGGTCTGGAAAATCCAGCAGCTCACTTAGGCCTCGTGGGATACAGCCTGCCCCCTCCTTAAACTGCAGCTTTGCAGATATTATATGGCCTCTAAGCGGTACCAATACTTCTTTAAGGGCATCGGATATGTTTAGATTAAAGGGCCCCCTGTACTCAAGGCCAATCAACTCACCCCTGTATAGGCCGCAGATGAATATGACACGGAGGATCGTCAGACCGTTCTGTTCCGATATCTGTCAGGAACTATACCAGGTGTCCGTGTAGGCAGTAAGAATAGCCCTTGTATGTTTATCCTGTCTTGGCATCTATTTTGGATGAGCGTTATGTATGTGCCTGCAGGGTCTCCTCTCCACGTTGTTAACTAAGATGGCGGCCGCGTTGTCGGTAAACCTGATGAGGACCGCATTCAAACACTCTGCATCAGGTCCGTGGCAGGCTAAATACAGCTCCGTTACAAGTCCTGAGTATTAGCTGCTGGGATGTGAGAGAAATAAGACCTTCACTTATCATTTATAGATCATTAGAGCTACGACAGCTACGGAGCTCAGCTAAATCACAGCCATGTCCCAGCATGGCTTGGCTCCGCCCCCAGAAGCATTGTTTTTAAATGCCCATGAGGAAGCCACAGCCCTAGTAGAATGAGCCGTAATTCTTTCAGGAGGCTGCTGTCCAGCAGTCTCATACGCCAGACGGATGATATTCTACAGCCAAAAAGAAAGAGAGGTAGCCGTAGCTTTATGACCCCTACGCTTTCCTGAATAAACAATGAATAATGAAGACGATTCACGGAAATCCTTAGTCGCCTGCAAGTAAAAATTCAAGGCACGGACCACGTCCAGGTTATGCAACTTACGCTCCTTCTTAGAAGAAGGATTAGGACATGATGAAGGAACAACGATTTCCTGATTAATATTCTTATTAGAACCAACCTTAGGAAGGAAACCAGGTTTGGTACGTAAAACCACTTTATCAGAATGGAAGATAAGATAAGGCGAATCACATTGTAACGCTGAAAGCTCAAAAACACTACGAGCAGAAGAAATAGCAACCAAAAACTTTCCAAGACAACAAAAAACTTTCCAAGACAACAGCTTAATATCTATGGAATGCATAGGTTCAAACTGACCCCTTGAAGAACATTAAGAACTAAATTCAGACTCCAGGGTGGAGCAATTGGTTTAAACACAGGCTTAATTCTGGTTAAAGCCTGACAAAAAGAATGAACGTCTGGAACATCTGCCAAACGTTTGTGTAGTAAAATTGACAAAGCAGAGATCTGTCCCTTTAAGGAACTCTCTGATAACCCTTTCTCCAATCCTTCTTGGAGGAAAGACAGAATCTTGGAAATCCTAACCTTACTCCATGAGTAGCCCTTGGATTCACACCAAAAACATAATTTATGCTTACCTGATAAATTTATTTCTCTTGTAGTGTATTCAGTCCACGGGTCATCCATTACTTATGGGATTATATCTCCTTCCCAACAGGAAGTTGCAAGAGGATCACCCAAGCAGAGCTGCTATATAGCTCCTCCCCTCACACGTCATATCCAGTCATTCGACCGAAACAAGACAAGAAAGGAGAAACCATAGGGTGCAGTGGTGACTGTAGTTTAAATTAAAAATTTAGATCTGCCGACTTCCGGTGGGCGGGCGAACTGACTAGCCGCAAGACGAAGGAGCTCCGCTGCATCTCTTGCTGAAATACTAAGGCAGTCGGCGATTGAACCCGAGCATAACCCTTAGCCTTAACAGGTGATCACTCCACCTTGCCTGGCATCTTAAACTGCGGGAGCCCCCAAGAACGGCTTCCCCACCGGCAGGCTACCGATTACCGAGAAGAGCCGCGCTTAGGAGCGACAGAAGATACAGGACGATAGTGGTGTCCTCGCGGCCCTCTGGCCTTACCTAATCTGCCGCATCAGAAGCTACACAGGCGAACCGGACTGCATCACAGCGGTAAGGTGGAAAGGAGCGCCGCACATACTGACTCTTGGCGCGCCCGCCATTTTGCCCCCAATCAGCCTACGCAGCTGCAATCTTCCCCCTATCTGAGCAAACCGGAATACAGCACATAACTAAGGTGCATCTTAGAAAGGGACATTGAAGATACTCTAGCATTAATATAGAACCTGTGGGTTAGGAGAGGAGGGTCACATAATAGTGCCACTGGGGACATTTTTTCTAACCTATTCCCAGGGACAGGCCTGACTGAGGAGCGCCACCGTTGTACAGAGTGGCAGGAACACCAATACTCATAAGGTTCTCCTCATAACTGCCAGCGCTGCAGCCACTCTCCTGGTGTATACTCCAGGCCTAACTTCCAGCTTTCAGTGAGGACCCTTATATAGACAATAAAGCCTAACGCTCCCAGTCACACGGCCCTACACCATATTCCTTCCATCACTGTTATAACTACAACAGCAAAGCACAGGTCTGAGCCACCGTACCCCCCCCCCCCAGACTGGCACTTATTTCTACAGCTATTGACCCCCCCTAAAAAACCTGAAAAACTGGAAAACTACAGTTTCATTGCTAAGACGTTTTGAAGCACACATACTGATTACTGTTGTGGGGTAAAGCGACCACTAGTCCGCCTGCGTTTTCAGGACAGGGACCTGTTTCCACGTGGTCTAGGCCTCAGACCTCCCTAAGACTGCAGAGAATAACAGTAATCAGAGCCAGCAAGAAACAAATATTAACCCTCCACGCTACAACTGTCAGCGGACATTACAGATGAACACCACCCCATCAGGGGGAAGATTGCTGCCCTTACACTCCACATAAGGAGCTTTGTCCCTCACTTCTCTAACACAGGAGGAAAAGGAACCTGCAATCAAAGGGTATAGTGTTGCTTGGAGAGTAGGAGAGACAGAGTTTTTCCTGCACGTCCTGTCCAAACATAACAAACCAGATATATTGCAATATTATCTACTGCTGCAGTGGCAGCTGCGTATCCTAACGCAAAACACTCTCTATGACCACGTACAGAAAGAAGGCAAAGAATACCATCCCTTATGAAAGTCGATAAATATTTCAAGGTATCAGCATCACAGGCTATACCCATCATGTCTGGTAGGCAGAAAGCAGCAGACAAGACTAAGAAGCATGCTGCAGAAATCCACCAGGATCCTCCCTCCCCTATCCAAAGAGACTTTAGCTCTGACCCACCTCCTGACCTACTCCAAGACCTCAAAGCCTTTTTTCTGCCTAAGATGGAAACACTGCAGGCAGGAATGGACACCCTCACCACGGAGATCCGACAATACGCCAATAGACTACAACATGCAGAGCAAAGGATATCTGATGTGGAAGACTCTCAACAAACATCCACTCTGGCCATACAACGCCTAGAACGTCACAACTCCACATTACAAGACAAGTTAGACGATCTCGAAAATAGATCTCGCCGCAACAACCTAAGGATTGTGGGGGTCCCCGAGTCAATTAAAAATAAAGACTTACTTGAATTCACAGCTTATACCTTGCCTAAATTATTGAAAATGGACCAGGAGACTATGCCGCTTGACATTGAAAGGGCACACAGAATAGGCCCAGAATCCCTGCCATCCAAGCCTAACCAGAGACCACGACAGGTCATCTTCAAACTGCTTAGATACCAAGAGAAACTGGCACTCCTAAAGGCATATCGATCTAAACCTGACCTTCTCTACGAAGGCCACAAACTCCTCATCTTTCAAGACTTCTCTGCTGAGGTGGCAAGAAAGCGGAAAGAGTTCGCACCCCTCTGCTCCAAGCTGCACTCCATGGGACGGCAAGCCTCACTATTATACCCGGCCAAGCTGAGGCTGATGACACCTGGAGGCCCCAAGTTCTTCTTGAACCCACAACAACTACAAGAATTCCTGGATGCTGAAACCCGTAATGGCGAGGGTTGAAAGGACATTCTGCATACATCCACTCTCTAGCCTCACTTAGTTTGTGGAATGGATGACCTATACCAAAGACTCCTATTACTACCTAACCCAAGGACTAAGTATTTGCCTTTGTCTGTATATGTCTATGTTCATCTTTTTGCATTTCTTTTGTCTCGCATAATAACTCTGACAATGTGTATATCTAAACCTCCTGAGGGTTTACTGCTCAGCCTCTTACTTCTTCTCTTACCTTATATGTTTTCCCCCTCCTCCCCAGCCCTGACCCCGGCCTCTGTGTGTTCCCCTCATCCCCTTCCACTCTCTATACTGATCAGTCCCCTACCTCTTTCCCTTCCCTGTGTGTCTTTCCCTCCCCCCCCTGCCCTGACCTTGGCCCTTATATGTCTCTCTCACTCCCTTTCATTCTCTTCATGTCTTGAAAACCAGGATATCAATCTTTTACTTATATGCATCTCTTTTTCCTCAGGCTGTGGGAGGAGCACCCGGATTCCATCCTGCTTGATACCCGCAGATGCTTCAGACCGTAAGTCGCTAAAGCTTCAGACACACCCCTCTGAACACAACCCTCTTATCTCTCAATTCCCTAACAGTTCTACTACACAACCCACTACTATATACAGACTCAAGCAGAGACAAAATACACCTATAACTTACACATCTGTTATACGCCACCCATCAAGTACATCTTCCCCTCCCCAACAGTATGGCGCGTCCCCTTAAAATTGTATCCTGGAATGTGGGAGGGATTACCTCCCCAGCCAAGCGTAGCATCATTCTGCAGCACCTAGGGCGACTTCAAACTGACATTGCTCTCCTACAGGAGACACGACTCACAGGGGCGGAACATGAGAAACTAAAAAGCAGATGGGTTGATCGAGTCTATTACACCCCTACAGAAGGACATAAGAGAGGAGTTGCTATACTCATTAGAAAAGGACTATCAGTACAAATCAACCCTACCACCATAGATCCTAGAGGCAGGTATATCATAGCAACTCTACAGATAGATAATCGTACATACACCATATGTAACATCTATGGCCCAAACCAACTCAGACCATCGTTCTGGCGTTCCATTCAGACTCACTTGGCTGCTCTTGCCGACTCTCCCATCCTAATGGGGGGAGACTTTAATCTGGCCCAGGAACTGCCACTAGACCGCAGAACTGACACACACACTAAGAGACAGGAAAAGACTCTAGCTAAGAAACGGAAAAAAGAAACAGACACCATAGCAACCTTTAAAAACTCACTAGACCTCATAGACGTGTGGCGCTCTCGTAATCCAACCAGGAGAGACTTCACGTGTGCCTCTAAAACGCACAGCACTCTCTCGCGCATTGATTACTTCCTGTGCTCGGGTCAGCTACATACACAAATCCCACAGACAGACATTTCACACATTATAATCTCAGACCATGCGCCCATATGGCTACTACTTGGTCCCAAACCCAACTCTCCTACTCAAAAGTCCTGGAGATTCCCTACTTACCTATACCACAACATTGAGTTCAGCAAACACCTAAAAGCTCAATGGAAGGAGTACTATACCTTTAACGCCCAACACCTCCTTACCCCAGGGATTTTTTGGGGAGCATCAAAGGCAGTCATGAGGGGACAGATCACCAGCTTTACTGCCCACTACAATGCAAAACGGAAAAAGATAGAAACTGTCACTACGGCAGAAGTCACAGCTGCATACAATCAATACCTAGCTCATCCCTCCCCCCAATCCAGAAATAGATTTTACGAGAAAAAGAGACTTAGGGAGGATGCCCTGGCTCAGCAGGACCATTTGTTTCAGACGCATAGAAAGGGCCGGTTCTATAGGTTTGGGGATAAAACTGGAAAGCTACTGGCTAACGTAGTGAAACTGGCCAACCCTAAATCCATAATCCCCTCAATCCAAGCGCAGGGGGTGACACACTCAGACACTAAATCCATAATGTCAGAATTCTTAAACTTCTACTCTGCACTTTACACCGCGCAGCCGTGCACACAGAATGATAAGGAGGAATTCTGGAAGCAGATTACTACTCCCTCTCTTAGCTCAGACAACCTAGACCTCCTCAACGCTCCGATCCATGAGTTAGAGGTATTGAAAGCCATTAAATCAGCTAAACTGGGCAAGACCCCGGGACCCGACAAAATACCCATTGAATACTATAAGTTATTACAAGTAGAACTTAGCCCACTCCTGGCACAAACATTTACAGCCTATCTGAAGGGCACAGCAACCCCCCCAATTGACTTCGCAGACGCACTTATGTGTTTAATCCTGAAACCAGGACGAGACCCGACATCCCCTGCCTCCTACAGACCAATAGCGCTCTTGAACAGCGAATACAAACTTTTTACGGCCATACTTGCAAATAGGTTAGCTGCTGTACTAGGGTTAGTCATCCATAAAGATCAGACAGGATTCATGAAGCACCGCTCTTCAGTCACCAACATACGTAAAACCCTGTCGGTGATAGAGTACTACTGGCAAAGAAAAGACTGTAACAACACTGAATCTGTCGCACTCCCAGAGGCCTGCCTTCTCTCTGTCGACGCGGAAAAGGCGTTCGACAGAGTAGAATGGGACCACCTCTTGACTACCCTGGGAAAATTCGGTATAGTTGGGGACTTTCAAAGGCTCATACAAACGTTATACCACAGCCCCCGCTCTTCTGTTATAGTAAATGGAGAGGTGTCCCAGCCTTTTCTTCTCGGAAGAGGTACTAGGCAGGGATGCCCTCTATCGCCCCTGCTATTTAACCTGGCCATAGAACCCCTAGCTATATATATTAGAAATAAGCTTCCGGCATTACAAGTGGGGTCTCATTCAATGCACCTCTCACTGTATGCTGATGACCTACTCTTATATGTAACCAAGCCCTATGATAACATACCCAAGCTCATCTCCATATTTCAACAATTCGGCACCATTTCAGGTTACAAAGTAAACCTGGACAAATCGGAAATGACATACCTGACTAACAGACACCCCCCCACACCCATACAAACTGCACTCAAAATCACGGATGGCTCCTTCAAGTACCTGGGCATCCTCCTACATGTCAACCCGCATTCAATATACAAACTAAACATCCCCCCAGTGGTCAAGCAAGTTTGCTCGCTATTGACGAGCTGGTCTAAACTACCCATACCCTTGTCAGGGCGAGTGAGTTTAATTAAAATGTTGGCAATGCCCAAATTATTATACCCATTGCAGATGCTTCCCTTCCTATTGACACAGAAGGACCTGAAGAGCATATCTAGTGCTTTCAGTAACTTTGCGTGGAATTCAAAGAAACATAGAATCAGCAGAATAAAGCTAGCACTACCTACTGACAAAGGTGGTCTAAAGCTCCCAAACGTTGAATGGTACAACTGGGCGACGCTGACAAAATTAGTCTTTGAATGGTTAGCACGAACCTCAGTATTTAATGATGAAACCCTCGAAAAATCCCTTGTCCATCCTCTTCACTTAGCCTTCCTCCCACATGCTCCTATTCACACTCTTCCTGCCCAAATCAAAAATAGCATTCTCTTCAGGGACCCACTACGTGCCTGGGAAAAATTGTGCAAGTGGTGGAAGCTCTCCACTGCAACCACTAAGCATCTCCCACTGAGGGGCAACCCTAACTTCCTCCCAGGCATGACTACGCGAATATTCGCCCAGTGGGAGGAGAAGGGACTAGGTGCAATCTCACATCTAATAAACCCACTCACTAACACAATATTTCCTCTGGCGCATCTACGAGATAAATTTGACCTCCCCAGACACAGTACATTTGCATACCTCCAAGCCGCTCACTACACACGTAAGCTCCTCACTGAGGGTCTAGACGTCACAACGAACTCCCCAATAGACTCCATTTGCTCTCTGACTAAGCAAGGATCACACTCTATTTCCTACATCTATAGCTTAATTATTGAAGGCAAATCTACTGAGATCATGCAACAGCTGAGTTCCAAATGGTCCTGCTGCACAGGCCTCGACATTAGTGAAGACACTATATCAAACAGCTTTAAGCTGCTTACTACTAGCACATTAGCAATGAGATATAGAGAGATGCACCTTAAATTCATTCACTTCAGCTACATCACCCCCCACCTTAGAGCCAAATGGGTTCCGGGCGCGGTAGATTCATGTCCTAAATGCTCCTTACCTGGTCCGGATATCATACATCTGTTCTGGGGCTGCCCTAAAATAACTCAATACTGGAATAAGATACAATTCTGGTTGAACAGGATACATAGCGAGACATCAGTCTTAACAATTCATGACGTCTTCTTTCTCAGGGGACACACACGGAGCGTTCCACAGGACCGCTTCATAAACACCGCCATCCTAATAGCTAGGAAACTAATCCTACGACACTGGGTTTCTAGTAAACCGCCACATATCACACATTTTACTAGCCTCTTGCATGCACAGCTCTTAATTGAACAGGCGGACGTTAAGGGAGACCTAGAGAGGAGAATTAAGACCTTTTACAGAAAATGGGAACCCTACCTAATGACCTTACCCGACAGCATCTACACACAGATAATATCACCTTTTGCCAATAGTGCATTTATGATGACAGAGAGACTGAGAAGCCAGGACATACAGGAAGGCTAAATACTTCTTAAAACACTAACCCCCCTCCCCCTCTCCTCTCCTCTTCTTTCTTTCCTCTCCCCTGCTCCTTCCTTCCTTCTCTTACTCCCTTCACTTTTCTGACTATCCTTACCTCTCCCATGAGACCCTGAAGCGCTGGAGCTAATCTGTGTAGGAAACCGCGACATAACGGGCGGGGCGGACCGGGTGCCTCCTCCCCAGCAAAACCCAGCGGACTTGGGGCTTTCGCCTCCTCCCACGGAACACAAAGCTGAACCCTGCTGCTCTGGTGGAGGTCTTTGTTGTTGTTGATGTCTTGACTATTTACGTTAACTGGAAGTGTTTTGTCCCCTCCCCTCCCCGGAGACCACTTGTATTAGCACTAACCTCCCCGGGAACCTATTTAACTTGCACTGGCCATAGGATGTAAATGTAAAGCTCCTCATATATATTAAGTTTTTATTATGTAAATTGGATTGCCGCCTTGCCAGGGTTACTGCTTTTCCATATGATGCCACCCGATCCAGGTTTTGTTATTTACATGGGAAACTTTGTTGTTGTTATTGTTGTTTTGTTGGTTTCCCTATCCCCCTCCCCTCCTCCCACCCTTCCCCTTCCCCCTTTCCCCTTCCAATAGGCTTATCCCCTCTCCCCATCCCTCGCCTTTCCTTTCCCCTCTCCCTGTTGACCCTCCCCCTTTCCCACCTCCCCCCCCCTCCCCATCCTTCCCCCCCCCCCTCCCCTCCCCCTCCTCCCTCCCCCCCCCCTTTTCCTTTCTCCCAGGTTTTAGGCAAAAATTTAAAATGCCAGGTTGGGTGACAATCGCTTCAAGACTGTTTTAGACCAATACATATACCATGAAGCGAAGTGTCTGCTATGATGCCATTTTTGTGAATAATTGAGTTTCGCCTCTTCATGTATTTTACTACTACTTGTTGTATTGCGCCCCCTGGGGTTTTCTCACTAAATAAAGAAATAAAAAAAATAAAAAATTTAGATCTGCCTTAAAATCAGAATCACTGATGCCCTTTCCTGTTTGATCCTGTCAATCAGTCGAGGAAGCATCGGGAAAGGTGGAAACACATAATCAATGTAGAAGACCCAAGGGGCTGTCAGAGCATCTATCAGCACCGCTCCCGGGTCCCTGGACCTGGATCCGTAACAAGGAAGCTTGGCGTTCTGGCGAGACGCCATGAGATCCAGTTCTGGTTTGCCCCAACGATGGACCAGTTGAATAAACACCTCGGGATGGAGTTCCCACTCCCCCGGATGAAAAGTCTGACGACTTAGAAAATCCGCCTCCCAGTTCTGTACGCCTGGTATGTGGATCGCTGACAGGTGGCAAGAGTGAGACTCTGCCCAGCGAATTATCTTTGAGACTTCTAACATCGCTAGGGAACTCCTGGTTACCCCTTGATGGTTTATGTAAGCCACAGTCGTGATGTTGTCCGACTGGAATCTGATGAACCTCAGTGTTGCTAACTGAGGCCAAGCTAGAAGAGCATTGAATATTGCTCTTAACTCTAGAATATTTATTGGGAGGAGTTTCTGCTCCTGAGTCCACGATCCCTGAGCCTTCAGGGAGCTCCAGACTGCGCCCCAACCTAGAAGGCTGGCATCTGTTGTTACAATCGTCCAATCTGGCCTGCGAAAGGTCATACCCTTGGACAGATGGACACGAGAAAGCCACCAGAGAAGAGAAACTCTGGTCTCTTGATCCAGATTTAGTAGGGGGGACAAATCTGAGTAATCCCCATTCCACTGACTTAGCATGCATAATTGCAGCGGTCTGAGATGCAGGCACGCAAATGGCACTATGTCCATTGCCGCTACCATTAAGCCGATTACTTCCATGCACTGAGCCACTGACGGGCGTGGAATGGAATGAAGGACACTGCAAGCATTTAGAAGTTTTGATAACCTGGACTCCGTCAGGTAAATTTTCATCTCTACAGAATCTATAAGAGTCCCTAGGAAGGAGACTCTTGTGAGTGGTGATAGAGAACTCTTTTCCACGTTCACCTTCCACCGATGCAACCTCAGAAATGCCAGAACTATCTCTGTATGAGACTTGGCCCTTTGAAAGCTTGATGCCTGTATCAGGATGTCGTCTAGATACGGAGCCACCGCTATGCCTCGCGGTCTTAGAACCGCCAGAAGTGAGCCCAGAACCTTTGTAAAGATTCTCGGGGCCGTAGCCAACCCGAAGGGAAGAGCTACAAACTGGTAATGCCTGTCTAGAAAGGCAAATCTTAGGTACCGATAATGATCTTTGTGAATCGGTATATGAAGGTAGGCATCCTTTAAGTCTACCATGGTCATGTATTGACCCTCTTGGATCATGGGTAGGAGGGTTCGAATAGTTTCCATTTTGAATGATGGAACTCTTAGGAATTTGTTTAAGATTTTTAGGTCCAAGATTGGTCTGAAGGTTCCCTCTTTCTTGGGAACCACAAACAGATTCGAGTAAAACTCTTGCCCTTGTTCCGTCCGCGGAACTGGGTGGATCACCCCCAATACTAAGAGGTCTTGCACACAACATAGAAATGCATCTTTCTTTATTTGGTTTGCTGATAACCTTGAAAGATGAAATCTCCCTTGTGGAGGAGATGCTTTGAAGTCCAGAAGATATCCCTGAGATATGATCTCTAACGCCCAGGGATCCTGGACATCTCTTGCCCAAGCCTGGGCGAAGAGAGATAGTCTGCCCCCCACTAGATCCATTTCCGGATAGGGGGCCCTCTCTTCATGCTGTCTTAGGGGCAGAAGAAGGCTTTCTGGCCTGCTTGCCCTTGTTCCAGGACTGGTTAGTTTTCCAGCCCTGTCTGTAACGAGCAACAGGTCCTTCCTGTTTTGGAGCAGAGGAAGTTGATGCTGCTCCTGCCTTGAAATTACGAAAGGCACGAAAATTAGACTGTTTGGCCTTTGACTTGGCCCTGTCCTGAGGAAGAGTATGACCCTTACCCCCAGTAATGTCAGCAATAATTTCTTTCAAGCCGGGCCCGAATAAGGTCTGCCCTTTGAAAGGAATATTAAGCAATTTAGACTTAGAAGTCACGTCAGCTGACCAGGATTTAAGCCATAGCGCTCTGTGCGCCTGGATGGCGAATCCGGAGTTCTTAGCCGTTAGTTTGGTTAAATGTACAACGGCATCAGAAACAAATGCATTAGCTAGCTTAAGTGCTTTAAGCTTGGCCATAATCTCATCCAATGGAGCTGTGCGAATGGCCTCTTCCAGAGACTCAAACCAGAATGCCGCAGCCGCAGTGACAGGCGCAATGCATGCAAGGGGCTGTAAGATAAAACCTTGTTGAACAAACATTTTCTTAAGGTAACCTTCTAATTTTTTATCCATTGGATCCGAAAAAGCACAACTATCCTCCATCGGGATAGTGGTACGCTTAGCTAAAGTAGAAACTGCTCCCTCCACCTTAGGGACCGTCTGCCATAAGTCTCGTGTGGTGGCGTCTATCGGGAACATTTTTCTAAACATCGGAGGTGGGGAAAAAGGCACACCGGGTCTATCCCACTCCTTGCTAATAATTTCTGTAAGCCTTTTAGGTATAGGAAAAACGTCAGTACACACCGGTACCGCAAAGTATCTATCCAACCTACATACTTTCTCTGGAATTGCAACCGTGTTACAATCATTCAGAGCCGCTAATACCTCCCCTAGAAATACGCGGAGGTTCTCAAGCTTAAATTTAAAATTAGAAATCTCTGAATCCGGTCTCCCTGGATCAGATCCGTCACCCACAGAATGAAGCTCTCCGTCCTCATGTTCTGCAAATTGTGACGCAGTATCAGACATGGCTCTCACATCATCAGCGCGCTCTGTCCTTAACCCAGAGCTATCGCGCTTGCCTCTTAATTCAGGCAATTTAGATAATACCTCTGTCATAACAGCCGCCATGTCTTGCAAAGTGATTTGTATGGGCCTCTCTGATGCACTTGGCGCCACAATATCACGCGCCCCCTGAGCGGGAGGCGAAGGTACTGACACGTGAGGAGAGTTAGTCGGCATAACTTCCCCCTCGTTGTCTGGTGATAATTTCTTTACAGATATAGATTGACTTTTATGCAAAGTGACATCAATACAATTAGTACACATATTTCTGTGGGGCTCCACATTGGCCTTCAAACATAGTGAACAAGCAGATTCATCTGTGTCAGACATGTTTAAACAGACTCGCAATGAGACTAGCAAGCTTGGAAAAACCTTTCAAGTAAATTTACAAGCAATATAAAAAACGCTACTGCGCCTTTAAGAAGCACAAAAAAAGACGTCACAGTTGAAATAACAAAAAACCAAATCAGTTATAGCAACCAAATCTTCACAGTAAATGTATTAAGTTAGAAGAGTATTGCACCCACTAGCAAATGGATGATTAACCCCTTAATACCCAAGAACGGATAATCAAATTAACAATTAAAGTTTTTTATCACAGTCAAACACACTGTCACAGGTCTGCTGTGACTGATTACCTCCCTCAAAATGACTTTTGAAGACCTCTGAGCTCTCTAGAGACATCCTGGATCAAGGAGGAAGAAGCAGGAAGACTGAAACTGAAATTTTTACTGCGCAAAAAAAGCGCTAAAATAGGCTCCTCCCACTCCTATTACAACAGTGGGAAACCTCAGTTAAACGCTTCTATATAGAAATAAACAACAGCCATGTGGAAATTTTCATGCCCCAAAAGATTTATCACCAAAGTACCTCACAAAAAACGAATAACATGCCAGTAAACGTTTTAAACATACACTTTAAATGTTAGATAGTGTTATTAATTAGCCTGCTACCAGTCGCTTCTACTGCAGTTAAGGCTTATACAATACTTCGGTATTAACAGTATTTTCTTAGTCAAATTCCATTCCTTAGAAAATTACTTATTGTACATACATTCATCAGCCTGATACCAGTCGCAGCTGCATTTAAGGCTGTACTTACATTACATCGGTATCAGCAGTATTTTCTTAGTCAATTCCATTCCTTAGAAAAATAATTTACTGCACATACCTCGTTTGGGGATTCCCCGCATGCTATTCCCTTTCTGAAAGTTACCCCACTCCTCAGAATGTGCAAGAACAGCCAGTGGATCTTAGTTACTTCAGCTAAGATCATAGAAAAACTCAGGCAGATTCTTCTTCTAAATACTGCCTGAGAACAAACAGCACACTCCGGTGCCATTTAAAATAACAAACTTTTGATTGAAGAAATAAACTAAGTATAAAAACACCACAAACCTCTCACAACGACCTATCTAGTTGAGTTGCAAGAGAATGACTGGGTATGACGTGTGAGGGGAGGAGCTATATAGCAGCTCTGCTTGGGTGATCCTCTTGCAACTTCCTGTTGGGAAGGAGATATAATCCCTTAAGTAATGGATGACCCGTGGACTGAATACACTTAACAAGAGAAAAAGATATTTACGCCATATCTTATGATAGATCTTTCTAGTGAAAGGCTTACGTGCCTGAATCAAAATATCAATGACCGCATCAGAGAATCCCCGCTTAGATAAAATCAAGCGTTCAATCTCCAAGCAGTCAGCTGCAGAGAAATTAGATTTGGATGTTGGAATGGACCTTGAATGAGAAGGTCCTGTCTCACTGGGAGTTTCCAGATCTGCATACCATGTCCTGCGTGGCCACGCAGGCGTTATCAGAATTACCGAAGCTCTCTCCTATTTAATCCGAGCAATCACCCGGGGAAGGAGAGGAAACGGTGGAAATACATAAGCTAGGTTGAACAACCAAGGCACTGCCAAGGCATCTACTAGTTCGGCCTGAGGATCCCTCGACCTGGATCCGTATCTTGGGAGCTTGGCATTCTGTCGAGATGCCCTCAGATTCAATTCCGGTCTGCCCCATCGGAGAATCAGTGAGGCAAAAACCTCCGGATGGAGTTCCCACTCCCCCGGATGAAAAGCCTGGCGGCTTAAATAGTCCGCTTTCCAGTTGCCACTCCTGGGATGTAGATTGCTGACAGATAACAAGAGTGAGTCTCCGCCCATCAAATTATCTTGGATACTTCTGTCATTGCTAAGGAACTCCTCGTTCCTCCCAGATGATTGATGTAAGCCACAGTCGTGATGTTGTCCGACTGGAATCTGATTAATTTGGCCGAAGCCAACTGAGGACACGCCTGAAGCGCATTGAATATTGCTCTTAATTCCAGAATATTGATTGGAAGCAGAGACTCCAACTGAGTCCATACACCATGAGCCTTCAGGGAATTCCAGACTGCACCCCAGCCCAGTAGACTGGCGTCCATTTTCATTATCACCCACGAGGGTCTGCGGAAAGATGATCCGGCAACAACCACCAAAGAAGAGAGTTTCTGGTCTCTTGATCCAGATTTATCGGAGGAGATAAATTTGTATAGTCCCCATTCCACTGTTCGAGCATGCACAGTGGTCTGAGATGAAACCGAGCAAACGGAATGATGACCATTGCCGTCACCATCAATCCAATTACCTCCATACACTGAGCAACTGACGGCCGAGGATTGGACTGAAGGGCTCGACAAGTATTTAGAATTTTTGACTTTCTGACCTCCGTCAGAAAAATCTTCATTGCTATAGAATTTATCAGGGTTCCCAAGAAGGGAACCTTTGTCTGTGAAATTAGTGTACTCTTTTCTAGATTCACCTTCCAACCGTGAGTTCTCAGAAAAGACAACACTGTGTCCCCAGAGGCAGAACTTTTCTTTACTTTCTGCGATGAGATTTTTTTAGTGAAAAATATTTTTAAATAAATAAAATTCCATTTTAAATTAGACAGTTACACTAAGGCACCAGTTTAATTGCAATGTGTTGGTTAACTGAAGAATTAAGCAATTTTTAATGTTTTATAATATAGTGCAGTAGTTGAAAATTGCATTGCAAATTAGCTGCATACAAAAAAAAAAAATTTTAAAATGTCTCTAATAAATCTGTTTTCTTTTCTTTTGATCTAACATAGAAATGTAGTAATAAAAATAGGCAGTGCTCTTATATTCAGAATAAACAGCTTTGCAAACTGGGAAAGGCTAAGAGGCGGGTTTGAAAAAATCTCTGAGAGCCAGTCAACAAGCAATGCGCTACTGCATATTTGACTGCTCACTTCAAACAGCAGTTTGCCCTGGATGCACGGTGTTAAAGGGACATAATACTCATATGCTAAATCACTTGAAACTGATGCAGTATAACTGTAAAAAGCTGACAGGAAAATATCACCTGAGCATCTCTATGTAAAAAAGGAAGATATTTTAACTCACAATCTCCTCAGCTCAGCAGAGTAAGTTCTGTGCAAAAAGTTATACTCCGCTGCAGCCCAGCTGCAGGAAAAAAAAATGAAGAAATGAACAGCAGCCAATCAGCATCAGCAGTGCTGAGGTCATGAACTCTTTTACTGTGATCTCATGAGATTTCACTTGACTCTCATGAGATTTCACAGCAAACTTCCTTTAAACTGAATAGGGAAATAAGATGAGAGTGCACGTAAGCTCGCTCCTTCCGCTGTCCCGGGACAGACATACTGATTTGCTGCTTAGAAATCCTTTACAATGGAATGTGGCTACTGAGGAACATTTGAGGTAAAATATCAGGTGATATTTCTAGTCAGCTTTTTACAGCTATGCTGCATCACTTTCAAGTGTTTAAACATTTGGGTATTATGGCCCTTTAAGAAAAATTTACACAGTGCAGCCAGAGCACAGCTCTGTTTGAAGAGAATATTCTAATGTGGAGCAGCACTACAAAGTTCAAGCGCTAACAGTTCCTGCATGTGTCCTGTTCTTTCTGCAGACATGCTGCATTTTCTGCGATGACATCTCACATCACTGTATGTTCTGCCTTGGGGACTGTGTCTGTATGAGACTTTTTGTTTATGAAATATTTTTATTGAGGGTAAATACAAAACAGACAAGGACTGGCAAATACAGAGTATAAGAACAGATTGTTGAATGTGAATATATTACAGAGATAATATAAGCATTCTTGGCATTAGAGTATGTTTTAGATCACCTATTTTGTCAGTATAATTCACTCTAAATACAGACTGTAATTGCCCTCAGAGAGAAACAAATAAACCTCATGCTTTTATAATAAGAACAGACAATAAATCCCCATATAGTAGCCATTTGTTTTATAAAAGCAGCAGCTTTAGGTCAGAGCTGCCTTAACCTTAAAGGGGGGCAATGTAAATTTCTAAAGCAAAAATAGAACAACTAGCCCACTAATGATCCTCTATAAAGGTATGGGTACTTTTCAGAGAGTAATGCGACCTCTCGCTAGATGGATCCAGTAAGTGACTATTTTAGGGCATAAAAAAATAACACAACTATTTGATGGGACATACCACAATAAAAATTAAAACATATTTTAATACAACCAAACATAGTAATGGAGTATATACTATCATATATTATAAAGTCACAAGATATATAGTGTAGTAATTATCAAGCGAGTTGCGAACATGATGAATGCACAGATTTATAGTCAGACATGTATCTTTGAAAACATAGCAAATACTTGTGTGCCCTTGATGAATCAGGTAAATGGCAGTAAATAAAAGTTTTTTTTTTTTTTTTTTTAAATAGAGGGTCAGCTGCTATTAGATGTAACCGTGGGTTTGTAAATTAACAATGCAGATGTATGCGTAAGCAAAATTATTTTTATCCCTCGAGTTCCTCCATCATATTATAGTGTCATTAATCCGGAGAGGGTTTGCAATGTAGGTATGGCACTCTAATGGCCATGTATAGCTATGAAACTGGGTATTATATGTACCTGCACTAGTGCAAGTAAGTCCTGAGATCAGCAGCCTCACGCTCCATTCCTGTATTATAGGCTGCCAATATGTGCCTAACTCTTCTACCCCACTCCAGCTTTGTAGGTAGCTGTGTGAAATGGCGTATATGCCCCAAGCGTGTCTATTCCATACCGCTGTGCGGATCTGAGTCCTTGTATAGCAAGTGTACCAGGCATCTGACAGATTCGCTGAACCCTGTCACAAGGCTCTAGCTTAATTGGGGGTTGAGGTGGATGTCTCCAGTGAAGGCCTTGAACGCCGCGGGTAAAGGCAGCATCTGGAGGATGAACAATCATCAGCTGTTTCAGGGGTCGGTCAACTTCACGTTGAGGTGAAACAAAGATTGTGGGCATGAGCTGGATCTTTAACGGCTTCTCCTTTACTTTGCCCACTCCTATGGTTCCTATGTTAGGGATGTGAGACCGCAAGTCTCCAGTTGCCTGGTCGTAGACAATGCCTCCTTGTCCTGTCACAGGTCCCAAACTGTTCCCCGATGCAGCCGCTCCACCCGCAGCACCAGGTAATAGTGCATTGATAAACAAAGCGGGTGAGTTTGTTACTGGGGTGTTAGAGCCAATGGTTGTCGCCAGAGGTACAAATTTAGTGGGAGATATCTCAGTTTGTGGCTTCATAGGGTGATCTTGTATACAGTTTTGTATCTCAGAGGTATCCGAACTTTCCCATGCTAGCTTCATATGTAGTATCATGAGGTCTGACCGACAGCCATTCGTCCAAAGCCGTCATCAAGGAGAGTTCTATCGGCTGCATTTTGTATATTGTAGGGAAAGGGGTATAACTTTCAGTAGTTATTGGGGAATATTCAGCTTATACAGCTGCTTGTCCTATGTCTGCAGGATAATGGGGAGGGCTAGATGAAGGCTTAGGCCGTTAGAAGGCCTCCGCTACGCACCACATCTGTTAGGTCTTCCGGGCCGAAATCTCGGTGAATAAGTATATTTTTCTATTCAGCAGGTTCTGGACTGCAAAATATTACTAAAAAATAGCTCAGATTATGAGATTTCAGAGCAGTAAATAGCGGTTTTATCTGCTCCTGTAATCAGCCTTAAAGAAAAGCCGCAATCTTGGTTGCTGTTTCAACACGCCCCCCGTCTGTATGAGACTTTTTAGATGATAAGTCGACGCCTGAATCAAGATATCGTCCAGATAAGGCGCCACTGCTATGCCCCGCGGCCTGAGAACCGCCAGAAGGGACCCTAGAACCTTTGTGAAGATTCTGGGTGCAGTGGCCAACCCGAAGGGAAGAGCCACAAACTGAAAATGTTTGTCCAGGAAGGCAAACCTTAGGTACTGATGATGATCCTTATGAATAAGAATATGAAGGTATGCATCCTTAAAGTCCACGGTAGTCATATATTGACCCTCCTGGATCATTGGTAAAATTGTACGAATAGTCTCCATCTTGAACGACGGGACTCTGAGAAACTTATTTAGACTCTTGAGATCTAAAATGGGTCTGAAAGTTCCCTCTTTTTTGGGAACCACGAAAAGATTTGAGTAAAACCCCTGCCCCTGTTCCAGTGTTGGAATGGGACGAATTACCCCCATAGTAGAGAGGTCTTTTACACAATGTAAGAACGCCTCTCTTTTTATTTGGTCTACAGTAAATCGTGAAAGAAGAAATCTCCACTTAGGAAGAAATCCTTTGAATTCCAGTTGATACCCGTGGGTCACAATTTCCAGTGCCCAGGGACCCTGAACATCTCTTGCCTAAGCCTGTGCAAAGAGAGAAAGTCTGCCCCTACTAAATCCTGTCTCGGATCGGGGGGCCCCCCTTCATGCTGTCTTGGTAGCAGCAGCGGGCTTCTTGGGTTATTACTTGGGTTATTACTAACAAATTATACTAAGCAGTTCCAATTTGCTAAAAATTATTGCACTAACGTAGCAAAGCTAAATCACCCTGTTAAAAGACTTTTTATCTAGTAAATAAACTTTAAACAAAGATAACAGCCCCTGCAGAGGTGTGGCGCCTACCTGCCCCCAGGGAACTCAGGAAAGATTCAACAACGATCCGGTGATTGAATATCTACTTTAGGCCCCACCGGAGCTAGTGCCTGCTGCCTTCTAGTGAGGAAACTGTCCGTCTGAGCGCGCGAAACAGGCCCCGCCCACCATGGGCATCGTATTAACAAACTCCATAACTGCATGGGAAGCGGTTTCAAAAAGTCATGTGGTCCCCAAAAGTGCCTATGCACACATTTATTATGCCATATTGTTTACCTCTTCTTAATAAACATAGCAAATATCACAGCTGCCTATCCCAGTGTCAAGCCCCAAGTGATCTACATAAACGTAGTAACCCTTATGTATACTAGTAAACACAGTAACCCATAATTCCTATATGTCTACTGCTTACCCTTTCCCTTACAGGGAATAATGTCAGCCAGTTCTGATATAACAAGTCTCCTCAGAAATAAAAGATTGAACATACCTCAATGCTGCTTGTAGCTTGACACCGGTCTCCACACTGAAGATTTTTCTTGCACTACCTTCAGAAACTCTGTGGGAACCAGAATGGATCTTAGTAATGTCTGCTAAGATCATCAATCTCAGGGTAGAAAAAAGATCTCTTCATTCCTCTCAGGAATCCAGACTGATGATTTCTCCCTGAGAAAAATAGTACACACCGGTACCATTTTAAAATAAAAAATATCTTGATTGAAGAAAAGGAAATTTATGCTTACCTGATAAATTGATTTCTTTTACGATACGACGAGTCCACAGATTTCATCCTTACTTGTGGGATATTATCCTCCTGCTAACAGGAAGTGGCAAAGAGCACAAAAGCAAAGCAGCTCCTCCCTTCGCCCCCACCTCCAGTCATTCGACTGAAGGTTATAGGAAGAGAAAAGAAAAGCTAAAGGGTGCAGAGGTGACTGAAGTTGTAAATAATAAAAAACATAATCTGTCTTAAATTGACAGGGAGGGCCGTGGACTCGTCGTATCGTAGAAGAAATCAATTTATGAGGTAGGCATAAATTTCCTTTTCTTCTACAAGATATGACAAGTCCACGGATTTCATCCTTACTTGTGGGATACAATACCAAAGCAACAGGACACGGATGAAAGGGAGGGACAAGACAGGAACCTAAACGGAAGGTACCACTGCTTGAAGAACTTTTCTCCCAAAAACAGCCTCAGAAGAAGCAAAAGTATCAAATTTGTAAAATTTGGAAAGTATGAAGGGACGACCAAGTCGCAGCCTTACAAATCTGTTCAACAGATGCATCGTTTTTAAAAGCCCATGTGGAAGCCACAGCCCTAGTAGAATGAGCCATAATTCTTTCAGGAGGCTGCTGTCCAGCAGTCTCATATGCCAGGCGGATGATACTTCTCAGCCAAAAAGAAAGAGAGGTAGCCATAGCTTTCTGACCCCTACGCTTTCCAGAATATACAATGAACAATGAAGATGATTGACGTAAATCCTTAGTTGCCTGTAAGTAAAACTTTAAGGCACGGACCACGTCCAAGTTATGTAACAGACGCTCCTTCTTGGAAGAAGGATTAGGACACAATGAAGGAACAAAAATTTCCTGATTAATATTCTTATTCAAAACAACCTTAGGAAGAAAACCAGGTTTGGTACGTAAAACCACCTTATCAGAATGAAAAATGAGATAAGGAGAATCACACTGTAGCGCTGAAAGCTCAGAAACTCTTCGAGCTGAAGAAATAGCAACCAAAAACAGAACTTTCCAAGATAATAATTTTATATCTATGGAATGCAAAGGTTCAAACGGAACCCCTTGAAGAACTCGAACAACTAAATTCAAACTCCAGGGAGGAGTAATTGGTCTAAATACAGGCTTAATTCTGGTTAGAGCCTGACAAAAAGACTGAACATCTTGCACATCTGCCAAACGTTTGTGAAACAAAAACAGAATTTATATCTTACCTGATAAATTCCTTTCTCCTACGGTGTGTCCGGTCCACGGCTTCATCCTTACTTGTGGGAATATTCTCTTCCCTAACAGGAAATGGCAAAGAGGCACACAGCAAAAGCTGTCCATATAGCCATTCCTCCGGCCCCGCCCCCCAGTCATTCGACCGACGGTTAGGAGAAAAAGGAGAAACTATAGGGTGCCGTGGTGACTGTAGTGTATAGTAAAAATATTGAAGCCTGACAAAAAGCCAGGGCGGGCCGTGGACCGGACACACCGTAGGAGAAAGGAATTTATCAGGTAAGATATAAATTCTGTTTTCTCCTACATAGGTGTGTCCGGTCCACGGCTTCATCCTTACTTGTGGGAACCAATACCAAAGCTTTAGGACACGTATGAAGGGAGGGAACAAGTCAGGCGCCCTAAACAGAAGGCACCACGGCTTGCAAAACCTTTCTCCCAAAAACAGCCTCCGAGGAAGCAAAAGTATCGAATTTGTAAAATTTCGTAAAAGTATGCAGTGAAGACCAAGTCGCTGCCTTACAAATCTGATCAACAGAGGCCTCGTTCTTGAAAGCCCATGTGGAAGTCACAGCCCTAGTAGAGTGCACTGTAATTCGTTCAGGAGGCTGCCGTCCGGCAGTCTCATAAGCCAATCGGATGATGCTTTTCAGCCAAAAAGAAAGAGAGGTAGCAGTAGCTTTTTGCCCTCTCCTCTTACCAGAATAAACAACAAACAAGGATGAAGTTTGTCTGAAATCCTTAGTTGCCTCTAAGTAGAATTTTAGAGCACGGACCACATCTAGGTTATGTAACAAACGTTCCTTCTTTGAAACTGGATTCGGACACAGGGAAGGGACAACTATTTCCTGGTTAATATTCCTGTTGGAAACAACCTTTGGTACGTAAAACTACCTTATCTGAATGGAAAACCAGATAGGGAGTAGAACACTGCAGAGCAGATAATTCAGAAACTCTTCTAGCAGAAGAAATAGCAACCAAAAACAGAACTTTCCAAGATAGTAACTTAATATCTATGGAATGTAAGGGTTCAAACGGAACCCCTTGAAGAACTGAAAGAACTAAGTTTAGACTCCATGGAGGAGTCATAGGTCTGTAGACAGGCTTGATTCTAACTAATGCCTGTACAAACGCCTGTACATCTGGCACGACTGCCAGACGTTTGTGTAACAAAACTGACAGAGCAGATATCTGTCCTTTTAAAGAACTAGCTGACAAACCTTTATCCAAACCCTCTTGGAGAAAGGAAAGTATTCTAGGGATTTTGACTTTACTCCAAGCAAAACCTTTGGACTTGCACCAACAGATATATTTTTGCCATATTTTATGGTAAATTTTCCTAGTCACTGGTTTTCTGGCTTGAATCCGAGTATTTATAACCGAATCAGAAAACCCACGCTTAGATAGAATCAAGAGTTCAATTTCCAAGCAGTCAGTTGCAGAGAAACTAGATTTGGATGTGTGAATGGACCTTGAACAAGAAGATCCTGTCTCAAAAGGTAGCTTCCATGGTGGAACCGATGACATATTCACCAGATCCGCATACCAAGTCCTGCGTGGCCACGCCGGAGCTATTAGAATCACTGAGGCCTTCTCCTGTTTGATCCTGGCTACAAGCCTGGGAAGGAGAGGAAACGGTGGTAACACATAAGCCAGATTGAACGACCAGGGCGCCACTAATGCATCCACCAGTGTCGCCTTGGGATCCCTGGATCTGGAGCCGTATCGAGGAACCTTGGAGTTCTGACGAGACGCCATCAGATCCATATCCGGGTTGCCCCATAGTTGAGTTAACTGGGCAAAGACCTCCGGGTGGAGTTCCCACTCCCCCGGATGGAAAGTCTGACGACTCAGGTAATCCGCCTCCCAGTTGTCTACTCGTGGGATGTGAATTGCAGATAGATGGCAGGAGTGATCCTCCGCCCATTTGATGATCTTGGACACCTCGCTCATCGCCAAGGAACTCTTTGTTCCCCCCTGATGATTGATGTACGCAACAGTCGTTATGTTGTCGGACTGAAACCTTATGAACCTGGCCTCTGCTAGTTGAGGCCAAGCCAGGAGCGCATTGAATATTGCTCTCAGTTCCAAAATGTTTATCGGGAGAAGAGACTATTCCCGAGACCATAGACCCTGAGCTTTCAGAGAGTTCCAGACCGCGCCCCAACCCAAGAGGTTGGCGTCGGTCGTGACAATGACCCACTCCGGTCTGCGGAAACTCATTCCCTGAGATAGGTGATCCTGGGTCAACCACCAGAGAAGTGAGTCCCTGGTTACCTGGTCTACTTGAATTTGGGGAGACAAGTCTGTATAGTCCCCATTCCACTGTTTGAAAATGCACAGCTGTAATGGTCTTAAATGAATTCAAGCAAAAGGAACCACGTCCATTGCTGCAACCATTAGTCCTATTACTTCCATGCACTGAGCTATGGAGGGCTGAGGAATAGAATGAAGAACTCGACAAGCGTTTAGAAGCTTTATCTTTCTGACTTCTGTCAGGAAGATCTTCATTTCTACAGAATCTATTATTGTTCCCAGAAAAGGAACCCTTGTGGACGGTGACAGTGAACTTTTTTCTATGTTCACTTTCCACCCGTGAGATCTGAGAAAGGCCAACACAATGTCTGTATGAGCCCTTGCTTTGGAAAGAGACAACGCTTGGATTAGGATGTCGTCTAGGTAAGGTGCTACAGCAATGCCCCTCGGCCTTAGGACCGCTAGAAGGGACCCTAGCACCTTTGTGAAAATTCTGGGAGCGGTGGCTAAACCGAATGGAAGAGCCACAAACTGGTAATGTTTGTCCAGAAAGGCGAACCTCAGGAACTGATGATGAGTTTTGCGGATTGGGATATGCAGATACGCATCCTTTAGGTCCACGTTAGTCAAATATTGACCCTGCTGGATTGTCGGCAAGATTGTCCGAATGGTTTCCATTTTGAAAGATGGAACTCTGAGGAATTTGTTTAATATCTTTAAATCCAGAATTGGCCTGAAAGTTCCCTCTTTTTTGGGAACTACGAACAGATTCGAGTAAAACCCTAGACCTTGTTCCCCTGAGGGGACTGGGTTTATTACTCCCATCTTTAATAGGTCTCTTACACAATGTAAGAATGCCTGTTTCTTTATCTGGTCTGAAGATAAGCGAGACAGGTGGAACCTTCCCTTTGGAGGAAGTCCTTTGAACTCTAGCAGGTATCCCTTGGAGACTATTTCTAGTGCCCAGGGATCCGGAACATCTCTTGCCCAAGCCTGAGCAAAGAGAGATAACCTGCCCCCTACTAGATCCGGTCCCGGATCGGGGGCTACCCCTTCATGCTGTCTTGGTAGCAGCAGTAGGTTTCTTGGTCTGTTTAGCCTTGTTCCAGCCTTGCACGGGCTTCCATGCAGGTTGGGCTGGACCGCGTTACCGTCTTGTCTAGCGGCAGTAGAGTTATTAGCCGGTCCGTTCCTGAAATTGCGAAAGGAACGAAAATTAGACTGGTTCTTAGCCTTGAAAGGCCTATCCTGTGGGAGGGCATGGCCCTTACCCCCAGTGATGTCTGAAATAATTTCCTTCAATTCCGGCCCAAAAAAAGTCTTACCCTTGAAAGGAATATTAAGTAACTTAGTCTTGGACAACATCTGCCGACCAGGATTTTAGCCAAAGCGCCCTCCGCGCTACTATAGCAAAACTGAGTTCGCCGCCAATTTCGTTATTTGAAAAGCGGCATCCAATATAAAGGAATTAGCTAACTTTAGTGTGTGAATTCTGTCCATGACTTCTTCATAGGAAGTCTCCTTCTGGAGCGATCTTTCTAATTCCTCGAACCAAAAAGACGCCGCTGAGGTGACAGTAATAATACACGTAGCTGGTTGAAGGATGAAACCCTGCTGAACAAAAATCTTTTTAAGCAATCCTTCCAATTTTTTATCCATAGGATCTTTGAAAGCGCAGCTGTCCTCTATAGGAATAGTTGTGCGCTTCGCTAATGTTGAAACTGCTCCCTCAACCTTCGGGACCGTCTGCCATGCGTCCCTCCTAGGGTCTACGATGGGAAACATTTTCTTAAATATAGGAGGTGGGGCAAAGGGTATACCTGGCTTCTCCCACTCCTTATCCACTATGTCCGCTACCCTCTTGGGTATTGGAAAGGCGTCATCGTGCACTGGGACCTCTAAGAATTTGTCCAATTTGCACAACTTCTCTGGTACTACCATAGAATCACGGTCATCCAGAGTAGCTAAGAACTCCTTAAGCAAGGCGCGGAGATGTTCAAGCTTAAACTTAAATGCTACTATATCAGGTTCTGCCTGTTGAGAAATTTTTCCTGAGTCAGAAATTTCTCCCTCAGACAGCCCCTCCCTCACAGCCAATTCCGATTGATGTGAGGGTAAAAGAGATAAGGCATCGTCAGCGTCTAATTGTTCATCCTTTTTATCTGTATTTAAAACTGAACAATCACGCTTTCTCTGAAATGCTGGCAGTTTGGATAAAAGATTTGCTATAGAATTATCCACTACTGCTGTTAATTGTTGCATAGAAATAAGTACTGGCGCGCTAGGTGTCGCCTGCGCGGGCAAAGCTGGTGTAGACATAGAAGGAGAGGATGTAGAACTATCCCCACTACCTTCATTAGATGAATCATCTTGGGCAACATTATTAAATGCAACAGAGCTGTCCTTACTTTGTTTGGACGCTATGGCACAATTATCAAAAACACTCGAAGGGGGAACCACATTGGTCTCTATACACACAGAACATAGGTTATCTGATGGCACAGACATGTTAAACAGATTTAGGCAGGCAAACAATGCAATAAAAACAGAATTTATGCTTACCTGATAAATTACTTTCTCCAACGGTGTGTCCGGTCCACGGCGTCATCCTTACTTGTGGGATATTCTCTTCCCCAACAGGAAATGGCAAAGAGTCCCAGCAAAGCTGGCCATATAGTCCCTCCTAGGCTCCGCCCACCCCAGTCATTCGACCGATGGACAGGAGGAAATATATATAGGAGAAACCATATGGTACCGTGGTGACTGTAGTTAGAGAAAATAATTCATCAGACCTGATTAAAAAACCAGGGCGGGCCGTGGACCGGACACACCGTTGGAGAAAGTAATTTATCAGGTAAGCATAAATTCTGTTTTCTCCAACATTGGTGTGTCCGGTCCACGGCGTCATCCTTACTTGTGGGAACCAATACCAAAGCTTTAGGACACGGATGAAGGGAGGGAGCAAATCAGGTTACCTAAACGGAAGGCACCACAGCTTGCAAAACCTTTCTCCCAAAAATAGCCTCCGAAGAAGCAAAAGTATCAAATTTGTAAAATTTAGCAAAAGTGTGCAGTGAAGACCAAGTCGCTGCCTTACATATCTGGTCAACAGAAGCCTCGTTCTTGAAGGCCCATGTGGAAGCCACAGCCCTAGTGGAGTGAGCTGTGATTCTTTCAGGAGGCTGCCGTCCGGCAGTCTCGTAAGCCAATCGGATAATGCTTTTAAGCCAAAAGGAAAGAGAGGTAGAAGTCGCTCTTTGACCTCTCCTTTTACCAGAATAAACGACGAACAAGGAAGATGTTTGTCTGAAATCTTTAGTAGCCTGTAAATAGAACTTTAGAGCACGGACAACGTCCAAATTGTGTAACAAACGTTCCTTCTTTGAAACTGGATTCGGACACAAAGAAGG
>NC_069502.1:1216142591-1216242591 GCF_027579735.1 Bombina bombina
CCCCCCACCTACACAGAATTACAGACAGACTGTGTGCTGTGTCACTGGCGGAAGCCCTATGCTGCAGTGAGTGGCACAGACTTGCTGTAGCTGCCATATGACCCCCTGCAGTCCCTGTGCCCCCCACCTACACAGAATTAAAGACAGACTGTGTGCTGTGTCACTGGAGGAAGCACAATGCTGCAGTGAGAGGCACAGACTTGCTGTAGCTGCCATATGACCCCCTACAGTCCCTGTGCCCCCCACCTACACAGAATTACAGACAGACGGTGTGCTGTGTCACTGGGGGAAGCACAATGCTGTAGTGAGAGGCACAGATTTCCTGATGCAGCCATATTACCCCCTGCAGTCCCTGTGCCCCCCACCTACACAGAATTACAGGCAGACTGTGTGATGTGTCACTGGGGAAACACAATGCTGCAAAGAGAGGCACAGATTTCCTGATGCAGCCATATGACCCCCTGCAGTCCCTGTGCCCCCAACCTACACAGAATTACAGGCAGACTGTCTGCTGTATCACTGGGGAAGCACAATGCTGCAGTGAGAGGCACAGATTTTCTGTAGCTGCCATAAGACCCCCTGCAGTCCCTGAGCCCCCCCCCCCACCTGAACAGAATTACAGGCAGACTGTGTGCTGTGTCACTGGGGGAAGCACTATGCTGCAGTGAGTGGCACAGACTTGCTGTAGCTGCCATAAAATGTAAATGTAGCTAGGATGTTAAGGGCTTAGAAGCATGCATGTGTCTTTAGATTTCTATGGCAGCAGTGTTTGCAACTATGTATAATATTGCTTTAAACATTGTTGCAAACATAACTGCCCAATGGCTAAAGACAGGTGCATGCTCCTGGGCTCACATAGTATTATTCTTTAAAGGCATAGGAAAGTCACTGGGGGAAGCACTATGCTGCAGTGAGAGGGATAGAGTCGTTGTAGCAGCCATAAGACCCCCTGCAGTCCCTGTGCCCCTCACCTACACATAATTACAGGCAGGCTATGTGCTGTGTCACTGGGGGAAGCACTATGCTGCAGTGAGAAGCACCGATTTGTTTTAGCTACCATATGACCCCCTGCAGTCCCTGTGCCCCCCACTTACACAGAATTACAGACAGATTGTGTGCTGTGTCACTGGTGGAGCCCTATGCTGCAGTGAGTGGCACAGACTTGCTGTAGCTGCCATATGACCCCCTGCAGTCCCTGTGCCCCCCACCTACACAGAATTAAAGACAGACTGTGTGCTGTGTCACTGGAGAAAACACAATGCTGCAGTGAGAGGCACAGACTTGCTGTAGCTGCCATATGACCCCCTGCAGTCCCTGTGCCCCCCACCTACACAGAATTACAGACAGGCGGTGTGCTGTGTCACTGGGGGAAGCACAATGCTGCAGTGAGAGGCACCGATTTGTTGTAGCTGCCATATGACCCCCTGCAGTCCCTGTGCCCCCCACCTACACAGAATTAAAGACAGACTGTGTGCTGTGTCACTGGAGGAAACACAATGCTGCAGTGAGAGGCATAGACTTGCTATAGCTGCCATATGACCCCCTGCAGTCCCTGTGCCCCCCACCTACACAGAATTACAGACAGACAGTGTGCTGTGTCACTGGGGGAAGCACTATGCTGCAGTGAGAAGCACCGATTTGTTTTAGCTACCATATGACCCCCTGCAGTCCCTGTGCCCCCCACATACACAGAATTACAGACAGACTGTGTGCTGTGTCACTGGCGGAAGCCCTATGCTGCAGTGAGTGGCACAGACTTGCTGTAGCTGCCATATGACCCCCTGCAGTCCCTGTGCCCCCCACCTACACAGAATTACAGACAGACGGTGTGCTGTGTCACTGGGGGAAGCACAATGCTGTAGTGAGAGGCACAGATTTCCTGATGCAGCCATATGACCCCCTGCAGTCCCTGTGCCCCCCACCTACACAGAATTACAGGCAGACTGTGTGATGTGTCACTGGGGAAACACAATGCTGCAAAGAGAGGCACAGATTTCCTGATGCAGCCATATGACCCCCTGCAGTCCCTGTGCCCCCAACCTACAAAGAATTACAGGCAGACTGTCTGCTGTATCACTGGGGAAGCACAATGCTGCAGTGAGAGGCACAGATTTTCTGTAGCTGCCATAAGACCCCCTGCAGTCCCTGAGCCCCCCCCCCCCCCCACCTGAACAGAATTACAGGCAGACTGTGTGCTGTGTCACTGGTGGAAGCACTATGCTGCAGTGAGTGGCACAGACTTGCTGTAGCTGCCATAAAATTTAAATTTAGCTAGTATGTTAAGTGCTTAGAAGCATGCATGTGTCTTTAGATTTCTATGGCAGCAGTGTTTGCAACTATGTATAATATTGCTTTAAACATTGTTGCAAACATAACTGCCCAATGGCTAAAGACAGGTGCATGCTCCTGGGCTCACATAGTATTATTCTTTAAAGGCATAGGAAAGTCACTGGGGGAAGCACTATGCTGCAGTGAGAGGGATAGAGTCGTTGTAGCAGCCATAAGACCCCCTGCAGTCTCTGTGCCCCCCACCTACACATAATTACAGGCAGGCTGTGTGCTGTGTCACTGGGGGAAGCACTATGCTGCAGTGAGAAGCACCGATTTGTTTTAGCTACCATATGACCCCCTGCAGTCCCTGTGCCCCCCACTTACACAGAATTACAGACAGACTGTGTGCTGTGTCACTGGCGGAAGCCCTATGCTGCAGTGAGTGGCACAGACTTGCTGTAGCTGCCATATGACCCCCTGCAGTCCCTGTGCCCCCCACCTACACAGAATTACAGACAGACGGTGTGCTGTGTCACTGGGGGAAGCACAATGCTGTAGTGAGAGGCACAGATTTCCTGATGCAGCCATATGACCCCCTGCAGTCCCTGTGCCCCCCACCTACACAGAATTACAGGCAGACTGTGTGATGTGTCACTGGGGAAACACAATGCTGCAAAGAGAGGCACAGATTTCCTGATGCAGCCATATGACCCCCTGCAGCCCCTGTGCCCCCAACCTACAAAGAATTACAGGCAGACTGTCTGCTGTATCACTGGGGAAGCACAATGCTGCAGTGAGAGGCACAGATTTTCTGTAGCTGCCATAAGACCCCCTGCAGTCCCTGAGCCCCCCCCCCCCACCTGAACAGAATTACAGGCAGACTGTGTGCTGTGTCACTGGTGGAAGCACTATGCTGCAGTGAGTGGCACAGACTTGCTGTAGCTGCCATAAAATGTAAATGTAGCTAGGATGTTAAGGGCTTAGAAGCATGCATGTGTCTTTAGATTTCTATGGCAGCAGTGTTTGCAACTATGTATAATATTGCTTTAAACATTGTTGCAAACATAACTACCCAATGGCTAAAGACAGGTGCATGCTCCTGGGCTCACATAGTATTATTCTTTAAAGGCATAGGAAAGTCACTGGGGGAAGCACTATGCTGCAGTGAGAGGGATAGAGTCGTTGTAGCAGCCATAAGACCCCCTGCAGTCCCTGTGCCCCCCACCTACACATAATTACAGGCAGGCTATGTGCTGTGTCACTGGGGGAAGCACTATGCTGCAGTGAGAAGCACCGATTTGTTTTAGCTACCATATGACCCCCTGCAGTCCCTGTGCCCCCCACTTACACAGAATTACAGACAGACTGTGTGCTGTGTCACTGGCGGAAGCCCTATGCTGCAGTGAGTGGCACAGACTTGCTGTAGCTGCCATATGACCCCCTGCAGTCCCTGTGCCCCCCACCTACACAGAATTAAAGACAGACTGTGTGCTGTGTCACTGGAGGAAGCACAATGCTGCAGTGAGAGGCACAGACTTGCTGTAGCTGCCATATGACCCCCTACAGTCCCTGTGCCCCCCACCTACACAGAATTACAGACAGACGGTGTGCTGTGTCACTGGGGGAAGCACAATGCTGTAGTGAGAGGCACAGATTTCCTGATGCAGCCATATTACCCCCTGCAGTCCCTGTGCCCCCCACCTACACAGAATTACAGGCAGACTGTGTGATGTGTCACTGGGGAAACACAATGCTGCAAAGAGAGGCACAGATTTCCTGATGCAGCCATATGACCCCCTGCAGTCCCTGTGCCCCCCACCTACACAGAATTACAGGCAGACTGTCTGCTGTATCACTGGGGAAGCACAATGCTGCAGTGAGAGGCACAGATTTTCTGTAGCTGCCATAAGACCCCCTGCAGTCCCTGAGCCCCCCCCCCACCTGAACAGAATTACAGGCAGACTGTGTGCTGTGTCACTGGGGGAAGCACTATGCTGCAGTGAGTGGCACAGACTTGCTGTAGCTGCCATAAAATGTAAATGTAGCTAGGATGTTAAGGGCTTAGAAGCATGCATGTGTCTTTAGATTTCTATGGCAGCAGTGTTTGCAACTATGTATAATATTGCTTTAAACATTGTTGCAAACATAACTGCCCAATGGCTAAAGACAGGTGCATGCTCCTGGGCTCACATAGTATTATTCTTTAAAGGCATAGGAAAGTCACTGGGGGAAGCACTATGCTGCAGTGAGAGGGATAGAGTCGTTGTAGCAGCCATAAGACCCCCTGCAGTCCCTGTGCCCCACACCTACACATAATTACAGGCAGGCTATGTGCTGTGTCACTGGGGGAAGCACTATGCTGCAGTGAGAAGCACCGATTTGTTTTAGCTACCATATGACCCCCTGCAGTCCCTGTGCCCCCCACTTACACAGAATTACAGACAGACTGTGTGCTGTGTCACTGGTGGAAGCACTATGCTGCAGTGAGTGGCACAGACTTGTTGTAGCTGCCATATGACCCCCTGCAGTCCCTGTGCCCCCCACCTACACAGAATTAAAGACAGACTGTGTGCTGTGTCACTGGAGAAAACACAATGCTGCAGTGAGAGGCACAGACTTGCTGTAGCTGCCATATGACCCCCTGCAGTCCCTGTGCCCCCCACCTACACAGAATTACAGACAGGCGGTGTGCTGTGTCACTGGGGGAAGCACAATGCTGCAGTGAGAGGCACCGATTTGTTGTAGCTGCCATATGACCCCCTGCAGTCCCTGTGCCCCCCACCTACACAGAATTAAAGACAGACTGTGTGCTGTGTCACTGGAGGAAACACAATGCTGCAGTGAGAGGCATAGACTTGCTATAGCTGCCATATCACCCCCTGCAGTCCCTGTGCCCCCCACCTACACAGAATTACAGACAGACAGTGTGCTGTGTCACTGGGGGAAGCACTATGCTGCAGTGAGAAGCACCGATTTGTTTTAGCTACCATATGACCCCCTGCAGTCCCTGTGCCCCCCACTTACACAGAATTACAGACAGACTGTGTGCTGTGTCACTGGCGGAAGCCCTATGCTGCAGTGAGTGGCACAGACTTGCTGTAGCTGCCATATGACCCCCTGCAGTCCCTGTGCCCCCCACCTACACAGAATTACAGACAGACGGTGTGCTGTGTCACTGGGGGAAGCACAATGCTGTAGTGAGAGGCACAGATTTCCTGATGCAGCCATATGACCCCCTGCAGTCCCTGTGCCCCCCACCTACACAGAATTACAGGCAGACTGTGTGATGTGTCACTGGGGAAACACAATGCTGCAAAGAGAGGCACAGATTTCCTGATGCAGCCATATGACCCCCTGCAGTCCCTGTGCCCCCAACCTACAAAGAATTACAGGCAGACTGTCTGCTGTATCACTGGGGAAGCACAATGCTGCAGTGAGAGGCACAGATTTTCTGTAGCTGCCATAAGACCCCCTGCAGTCCCTGAGCCCCCCCCCCCCCACCTGAACAGAATTACAGGCAGACTGTGTGCTGTGTCACTGGTGGAAGCACTATGCTGCAGTGAGTGGCACAGACTTGCTGTAGCTGCCATAAAATGTAAATGTAGCTAGGATGTTAAGGGCTTAGAAGCATGCATGTGTCTTTAGATTTCTATGGCAGCAGTGTTTGCAACTATGTATAATATTGCTTTAAACATTGTTGCAAACATAACTGCCCAATGGCTAAAGACAGGTGCATGCTCCTGGGCTCACATAGTATTATTCTTTAAAGGCATAGGAAAGTCACTGGGGGAAGCACTATGCTGCAGTGAGAGGGATAGAGTCGTTGTAGCAGCCATAAGACCCCCTGCAGTCCCTGTGCCCCCCACCTACACATAATTACAGGCAGGCTGTGTGCTGTGTCACTGGGGGAAGCACTATGCTGCAGTGAGAAGCACCGATTTGTTTTAGCTACCATATGACCCCCTGCAGTCCCTGTGCCCCCCACTTACACAGAATTACAGACAGACTGTGTGCTGTGTCACTGGCGGTAGCCCTATGCTGCAGTGAGTGGCACAGACTTGCTGTAGCTGCCATATGACCCCCTGCAGTCCCTGTGCCCCCCACCTACACAGAATTAAAGACAGACTGTGTGCTGTGTCACTGGAGGAAGCACAATGCTGCAGTGAGAGGCACAGACTTGCTGTAGCTGCCATATGACCCCCTGCAGTCCCTGTGCCCCCCACCTACACAGAATTAAAGACAGACTGTGTGCTGTGTCACTGGAGGAAGCACAATGCTGCAGTGAGAGGCACAGACTTGCTGTAGCTGCCATATGACCCCCTGCAGTCCCTGTGCCCCCCACCTACACAGAATTACAGACAGACGGTGTACTGTGTCACTGGGGGAAGCACAATGCTGCAGTGAGAGGCACCGATTTGTTGTAGCTGCCATATGACCCCCTGCTGTCCCTGTGCCCCCCACCTACACAGAATTACAGACAGGCTGTCTGCTGTGTCACTGGGGGAAGCCCTATGCTGTAATGAGAGGCACAGATTTGTTGTATTTATTTTTGCCCTGCTCTGGACTTAGTATAGGAGCCCGGCTTGTGCCCTGCAATTATAGCTTAGTGTTGTCCCTTGGGTATAATTACTGCATATTCTGTAAAATCACTGTCATTGTGTGCTCCTCTCGTCTCTCTGATCATCTCCCAGCACAGACAATGACACGTCTCTCTGTATAATGTATATACGTCTCTGCACAGACAATGACACGTCTCTCTGTATAATGTTTATACGTCTCTGCACAGACAATGACACGTCTCTCTGTATAATGTATATACGTCTCTGCACAGACAATGACACGTCTCTCTGTATAATGTATATACGTCTCTGCACAGACAATGACACGTCTCTCTGTATAATGTATATACGTCTCTGCACAGACAATGACACGTCTCTCTGTATAATGTATATACGTCTCTGCACAGACAATGACACGTCTCTCTGTATAATGTATATACGTCTCTGCACAGACAATGACACGTCTCTCTGTATAATGTATATACGTCTCTGCACAGACAATGACACGTCTCTCTGTATAATGTATATACGTCTCTGCACAGACAATGACACCTCTCTCTGTATAATGTATATACGTCTCTGCACAGATAAACAGAAATATACCTGGCACTAATGCAAAGTCATATAACATTCTGATGACAGATAAAGAGACAAAAGCTTGGAAAAAGAAAACATTTAAATGTATTAGAGCATTTTAATATTGCACTACTGCTTGCATAAAACTATGTTTAACCCTGTGCCAATAAGTTAAACACATAGATAAAGTCAGCTAGAGAGCATTAATGTACTACTGATTGCATAAAACTATGTTTAACCCCGTGCAAATAAGTTAAACACATATATAAAGCCAGCTAGAGAGCATCAATGTATCACTGTTTGCATGTAACTATGTTTAAACTCTTGAAAAGAAGTTAAACACATAGATAGAGACAGCTCTAGAGCAAGAATGCACTAGTGCTTGTATATAACTATGTTTAACCCCTTGCAAATAAGTTAAACACATAGATGAATTCAAAGCAGCCTTGCACTACTGAGACATTGCTCAGTTGAGCCAATGACAAGAAGTATACATGCACAGCCACCAATCAACAGCTAGATCCTGAGCCTACCTTGGTATGCTTTTCAACACAAAACAAAGTAGTTTAATAATAGAAGTAAAATTAAAAGTCTCTTAAAATCATATGTTGTGTCTGAACCATGAAAGTTTACATTTACCTTTGTATTATTGTAAAACATAACATTCAGGGCTGTGAACTGGGAGCCTATATTCATTAAAAGAGAGAATTCTCCACTAACCATTAGTCCAGGGTGGTCTGTTTGCTACAATATGTAGCATGTCAAACTTTAAATTAATATTATATACGTGTGTATATATATATATATATATGTATATATATATATATATATATATATATAATGGATATAGTACAAAGCACTCGCTGGTCTTGAAAAGTGTCCAAACTTAATTTATTTTATGTGACGTTTCGGGGTGTTCACCCCTTCATCAGACCAACAAAAATGAACAATGCAGCAAACAATATAAAGGGGTTAGGCCCCTCCCACTGACAAACAAACACTAAAGGGGTTACCATAGCAACAACTACACAATGAAGAAAACAAACAAGGAGGGGGCGGAGCCAGCACTGAAACTGAGCGGTCGCAAGCTTGTATAGCTCCGGCTATTTCTTACTCATGAATATATACCTGACAGCTCAGTTCAGTTCAAATTTCTGAAAATAGTGGGGCCAAAGACTTAGGTAATACAGCTAAAAAGCCTTAAGCCTTGAGGGCACTCCAGGACAGCGAAAATTTTTCTCAATGGTGGCAAGTAATCTGGCGGAACAAATCCGGCCAACTACGGAACTTCTGAGCCTTACTTTTCTCCTGTTAAGTGTAGTCAGTCCACGGGTCATCCATTACTTATGGGATATTAACTCCTCCCTAACAGGAAGTGCAAGAGGATCACCCAAGCAGAGCTGCTATATAGCTCCTCCCCTCTACGTCACACCCAGTCATTCTCTTGCACCTAACTAATAGATAGGATGTGTGAGAGGAGAGTGGTTATTAAATTTAGTTTTTTATTACTTCAATCAAAAGTTTGTTATTTTAAACAGCACCGGAGTGTGTTGTTTTTTCTCAGGCAGCATTAGAAGAAGAATCTACCTGAGTTTGTGTATGATCTTAGCGGACGTAACTAAGATCCATTTGCTGTTCTCGGCCATTCTGAAGAGCGAGGTAACTTCAGAACAGGGGACAGCGGGCAGGGTTCACCTGCAAAGAGGTATGTTGCAGTATATTATTTTCTAAGGAATGGAATTGACTGAGAAAATACTGCTAATACCGGTGTAATGTAAGTACAGCCTTAAATGCAGTAGTAGTAACTGGTATCAGGCTGTTATGTATGTATGTATGTTGGCACCTAAGTATTTCTGGGGAATGGCACTTCACTAAGAAAATACTGTATACATATAACTCTAGCCTCTCTGCAGTGATAGCGACTAGCAACAGGCTTTTATTCTTATTTCATACATTTAAAAACGTTTACTGACAGGTTAATCGTTTTTTTCTCTGAGGTACTTGGTGAAAATTTATGGGCATTATTTTCCACTTGGCTGTCGTTTATTTTGTATAAAATCAGTTACTGAGCTTCCCCACTGCTGTATTAAGAGTGGGAGGGGCCTATTTTTGGCGCTTTTACTACGCATTAACAATTCAGTCACAGTCTTCCTTATTCTCCCTGCATGATCCAGGACGTCTCTACAGAGCTCAGGGGTCTCCAAAACTAGTTTGAGGGAGGTAATCACTCACAGCAGACCTGTGAGACTGTGCTTTGACTGTGATAAAAAACGTATTTATCTGTCAATCGTTTTTTTGGTATTAAGGGGTTAATAATCCATTTGCTGATGGGTGCTATCCTTTGCTAAATTAATGCATTTTATATGAAAAATTGATTGCTATAACTAAACCGGTTCATTGTTATATCAAAGTGACAGTTTTTTTGTGTGCTTCTTAAAGGCACAGTAACGTTTTTTATATTGCTTGTAAATTCAGTTGAAAAGTATTTTCCAAGCTTGCTAGTCTAATTGCTAGTTTGTTTAAACATGTCTGACACAGAGGAATCTCTTTGTGCAATATGTTCAAAGGCCAAGGTGGAGCCCAATAGAAATTTATGTACTAATTGCATTGATGCTACTTTAAATAAAAGCCAATCTGTACATGTTAAGCAACATTCACCAGACAACGAGGGGGAAGTTATGCCGACTAACTTGCCTCACGTGTCAGTACCTGCATCTCCCGCTCAGGAGGTGCGTGATATTGTAACGCCAAGTACATCAGGGCGGCCATTACAAATCACTTTACAAGACATGGCTAATGTTATGACTGAAGTTTTGTCTAAATTGCCAGAACTTAGGGGTAAACGAGACCACTCTGGGGTGAGAACAGAGTGCGCTGATAATGCTAGGGCCATGTCTGATACTGCGTCACAATTTGCAGAGCATGAAGACGGAGAGCTTCATTCTGTGGGTGACGGATCTGATCCAAATAAACTGGATTCAGACATTTCAAATTTTAAGTTTAAGCTGGAAAACCTCCGTGTATTACTGGGCGGCTCTGAATGATTGTAACACAGTTGCAATCCCAGAGAAAATGTGTAGGTTGGATAAATATTTTGCGGTACCGACGAGTACTGACGTTTTTCCTATACCTAAGAGACTTACTGAAATTGTTACTAAGGAGTGGGATAGACCCGGTGTGCCTTTCTCACCCCTCCTATATTCAGAAAAATGTTTCCAATAGACGCCACCACACGGGACTTATGGCAAACGGTCCCTAAGGTGGAGGGAGCAGTTTCTACTTTAGCTAAGCGTACCACTATCCCGGTGGAGGATAGCTGTGCCTTTTCAGATCCAATGGATAAAAAGTTAGAGGGCTACCTTAAGAAAATGTTTGTTCAACAAGGTTTTATATTGCAACCCCTTGCATGCATTGCGCCTGTCACGGCTGCGGCGGCATTTTGGTTTGAGTCTCTGGAAGAGACCCTTGACTCAGCTCCATTAGATGAGATTACACACAAGCTTAAAACCCTTAAGCTAGCTAATTCATTTATTTCTGATGCCGTAGTACACTTAACTAAACTTATGGCTAAGAATTCCGGATTCGCCATTCAGGCGCGCAGAGCGCTGTGGCTAAAATCCTGGTCAGCTGATGTGACTTCTAAATCTAAATTGCTTAACATACCTTTCAAGGGGCAGACATTATTCGGGCCCGATTTGAAAGAAATTATCGCTGATATTACGGGAGGTAAAGGCCATGCCCTGCCTCAAGACAGAGCCAAACCAAAGGCTAGACAGTCTAATTTTCGTGCCTTTCGTAACTTCAAGGCAGGAGCAGCATCAACTTCCTCTGCTCCAAAACAGGAAGGAGCTGTAGCTCGCTACAGACAAGGCTGGAAACCTAACCAGACTTGGAACAAGGGCAAGCAGGCCAGAAAACCTGCTGCTGTCCCTAAGACTGCATGAAGTGAGGGCCCCCGATCCGGAAACGGATCTGGTAGGGGGCAGACTCTCTCTCTTCGCCCAGGCTTGGTCAAGAGATGTCCAGGATCCCTGGGCGTTGGAGATCATATCTCAGGGATATCTTCTGGACTTCAAAGCTTCTCCTCCACAAGGGAGATTTCATCTTTCAAGGTTGTCAACAAACCAGATAAAAAAAAGAGGCGTTTCTACGCTGTGTACAAGATATTTTACTCATGGGAGTGATCCATCCAGTTCCGCGGTCGGAACACGGACAAGGGTTTTACTCAAATCTGTTTGTGGTTCGAAAGAAAGAAGGAACCTTCAGACCAATATTGGATTTAAAGATCCTAAACAAATTCCTAAGAGTTCCATCGTTCAAAATGGAAACTATTCGGACAATCTTACCCATGATCCAAAAGGGTCAGTTCATGACCACAGTGGATTTAAAAGATGCCTACCTTCACATACCGATTCACAAGGATCATTACCGGTATCTAAGGTTTGCCTTCCTAGACAGGCATTACCAGTTTGTAGCTCTTCCCTTCGGGTTAGCTACGGCTCCAAGAATCTTTACAAAGGTTCTGGGCTCTCTTCTGGCGGTACTAAGACCGCGAGGAATATCGGTAGCTCCGTACCTAGACGACATTCTGATTCAAGCGTCAAGCTTCCAAACTGCCAAGTCTCATACAGAGTTAGTACTGGCATTTCTAAGGTCGCATGGGTGGAAAGTGAACGAAGAAAAGAGTTCTCTATTACCACTCACAAGAGTTCCCTTCTTGGGGACTCTTATAGATTCTGTAGAAATGAAAATTTACCTGACAGAGGACAGGTTAACAAAACTTCTAAATGCTTGCCGTGTCCTTCATTCCATTCAACACCCGTCAGTGGCTCAATGCATGGAGGTAATCGGCTTAATGGTAGCGGCAATGGACATAGTACCTTTTGCACGCCTGCATCTCAGACCACTGCAATTGTGCATGCTAAGTCAGTGGAATGGGGATTACTCAGATTTGTCCCCTATGCTGAATCTGGATCAAGAGACCAGAGATTCTCTTCTATGGTGGCTTTCTCGGCCACATCTGTCCAGGGGGATGCCCTTCAGCAGGCCAGACTGGACAATTGTAACAACAGACGCCAGCCTTTTAGGTTGGGGCGCTGTCTGGAATTCCCTGAAGGCTCAGGGATCATGGACTCAGGAGGAGAGTCTCCTTCCAATAAACATTCTGGAATTGAGAGCAGTTCTCAATGCCCTTCTGACTTGGCCTCAGTTAGCAACTCTGAGGTTCATCAGGTTTCAGTCGGACAACATCACGACTGTGGCTTACATCAATCATCAGGGAGGGACAAGGAGTTCCCTAGCGATGATGGAAGTCTCAAAGATAATTCGCTGGGCAGAGTCTCACTCTTGCCACCTGTCAGCGATTCACATCCCAGGCGTAGAGAACTGGGAGGCGGATTTCCTAAGTCGCCAGACTTTTCATCCGGGGGAGTGGGAACTTCATCCGGAGGTCTTTGCCCAAATACTTCGACGTTGGGGCAAACCAGATCTGGATCTCATGGCGTCTCGCCAGAACGCCAAGCTTCCTTGTTACGGATCCAGGTCCAGGGACCCGGGAGCAGCGCTGATAGATGCTCTGACAGCACCTTGGGTCTTCAACATGGCTTATGTGTTTCCACCCTTCCCGATGCTTCCTCGATTGATTGCCAGGATCAAACAGGAGAAAGCATCGGTGATTCTAAAAGCGCCTGCGTGGCCACGCAGGACCTGGTATGCAGATCTAGTGGACATGTCATCCTGTCCACCTTGGTCGCTGCCTCTGAGACAGGACCTTCTAATTCAGGGTCCTTTCAAACATCAAAATCTAATTTCTCTGAAGCTGACTGCATGGAGATTGAACGCTTGATTTTATCAAAGCGTGGATTTTCGGAGTCAGTAATTGATACCTTAATACAGGCTAGGAAACCTGTTACCAGAAAAATTTACCATAAGATATGGCGTAAATATTTACACTGGTGCGAATCCAAGAGTTACTCATGGAGTAAGGTTAGGATTCCTAGGATATTGTCTTTTCTACAAGAAGGTTTAGAAAAGGGTTTATCTGCAAGTTCTTTAAAGGGACAGATCTCAGCTCTGTCCATCCTTTTACACAAACGTCTGTCAGAAGTTCCAGATGTTCAGGCTTTTTGTCAGGCTTTGGCCAGGATTAAGCCTGTGTTTAAGACTGTTGCTCCACCGTGGAGCTTAAGCTTAGTTCTTAATGTTTTACAGGGTGTTCCGTTTGAACCCCTTCATTCCATTGATATCAAGCTGTTATCTTGGAAAGTTCTGTTTTTAATGGCTATTTCCTCGGCTCGTAGAGTCTCTGAGTTATCGGCCTTACATTGTGATTCTCCTTATCTGATTTTTCATTCAGACAAGGTTGTTCTGCGTACTAAACCTGGGTTCTTACCTAAGGTAGTCACTAACAAGAATATCAATCAAGAGATTGTTGTTCCATCATTGTGCCCTAACCCTTCTTCAAAGAAGGAACGACTTCTGCACAATCTAGACGTAGTCCGTGCCCTGAAATTTTATTTACAGGCAACTAAAGATTTTCGCCAAACATCTTCCCTGTTTGTAGTTTATTCTGGACAGAGGAGAGGTCAAAAAGCATCTGCTACCTCTCTCTCTTTTTGGCTTTGTAGCATAATACGTTTAGCCTATGAGACTGCTGGACAGCAGCCTCCTGAAAGAATTACAGCTCATTCTACGAGAGCTGTGGCTTCCACGTGGGCCTTTAAGAATGAGGCCTCTGTTGAACAGATTTGCAAGGCTGCAACTTGGTCTTCTCTTCATACTTTTTCCAAATTTTACAAATTTGACACTTTTGCTTCTTCTGAGGCTGTTTTTGGGAGAAAGGTTCTTCAGGCAGTGGTTCCTTCCGTGTAAAGATCCTGCCTGTCCCTCCCGTCATCCGTGTACTTTAGCTTTGGTATTGGTATCCCATAAGTAATGGATGACCCGTGGACTGACTACACTTAACAGGAGAAAACATAATTTATGCTTACCTGATAAATTCCTTTCTCCTGTAGTGTAGTCAGTCCACGGCCCGCCCTGTTTTTTATGGCAGGTCTAAATTTTAAATTATACTCCAGTCACCACTGCACCCTATAGTTTTTCCTTTCTCGTTTGGTTTTCGGTCGAATGACTGGGTGTGACGTAGAGGGGAGGAGCTATATAGCAGCTCTGCTTGGGTGATCCTCTTGCACTTCCTGTTAGGGAGGAGTTAATATCCCATAAGTAATGGATGACCCGTGGACTGACTACACTACAGGAGAAAGGAATTTATCAGGTAAGCATAAATTATGTTTTTTAGAGGCATTGCGCAACCTATTGAATGATCACTTTTCTAATCTTGAGAAGACCATATTGACGGTATCGGAAGGCACTGTGAGTATTGATATGCAGCATGATATACAACGCACTTTGCCGATGGAGTTGGAAGCCGTTCCAGACTTAAAACTTAAGGAAGGACTGATAAACTGGGCAACAGCTGAATCAGCTCAATCCGAGCCTGAGCAGACTGTAACTGCAGCTGCACTGAGGGGAATCGTTTTTAACTTGGACCTACAGCAACGGCAGAATATGGCCGACGCGACTACATATGATAGACAACAGGGGCATAGAGGAGACAACATGGCGTCCACCATAACCTCTTGTGTTCCGGTGCACATAACAGCCACGAGCCCCAATATACAGATCGAGCGTGTCTGGAAGGCACTATATCTGGAAGAAAAGCCGCGATTGTGTGAATCTTTGCAGAGTTGCAGATCAACAGACTATCCTATGGTAATTCTCTGCCGACCCGCTAACATTCAGAGGATATATGCATTTGCCTCACAAGCATGGAAAAAGGGTGAGGGTTAGACCTCTGAGCATCTATGGGATTGAAGAGGGTCAAATATGGCATTGGACTATGACTCACGCAGTCCATCAGTTAACTTTGTCGCTGCACCTCCAGTAAATATCTTGCAACACGGTTTGTTTGCCACCAGTCTATGTGTTGGTCTACTATTCTTTGAAGCCCATACTTGTTTTCTGAGACGTGGTGTGGGCCACAACCTGTTTAGTACAGGGTGGTGAGTGGCGGTCTCTCAGACTTGTTTTACTATCCATACAATACGTGGAACAGGAGGCATTTTACTTCACAGACCTTGTGCTTAAATGTTATGTTGCTGGCACCTACTCTGGATGGTATATTCATATTTTCAATGTTCCCTGCTCAATTGACATGGGATATTACCTATGCAGATAGTAAGAGTTATTTTTTATAAAGCCTGCATTGCAGCCCATCTCTCTCAGTTTTAAGTTAAAATTGTTTGTAATACCTTTTTAAAAACTGGATGTCGTTTACTGCCAGATACTATTGTGTTAGTGTCAACATATTGGCAACCTTAAGATGTGAACACCAATAAATCCCTGCTCACATATAATTACTGTTTTCTACTTACAGGTCCCTTACAGTTTAGTCACACCCACCATAATATAAACAGAATTCTAACATACTGATATCTATATCACACTTCCATGTCTACATAAGTAAGGCTAGACTATATATTTCTCAGTGTCATAGCTGATTTGTATGCATTATTCATACTCCTGAAGCATTGGTTTTGCTCTAGTCATGACACACTACTGCCAGCGGCCGGGGCAGTGGGTGCCTATATTTTACAAGTGTATGGATCTGTGGAAGAGTTTTAGGTCTAGCTTTACATTGTAAGGCAAATTAACCTGTATAAGCAGTATTTTTTATTTTATGTTAAAGGTTCAGGCATGTTGCCAATACCATGTGTTTAACTGCTATGTAATCACAGCAAATGCATCTGATTCTTACACCAACTCATTCCATACCTGATAAGCTGACATCTACTAAGTTCCCATATTCACATACTCTCATAAACTCAAATTCGGTATGTCTCATCAAGTCCTAACTACAACCCTCTACTATAAGTAGTTTCCCCTACCTTGTATTGGTATATTCTCATATATTTCAGTGCACTCTAGCCCATACTAAGTGTCTACATGTTCTTACATGCAGAGCTATATCTTTATTACTATTTGCTATCACCAAATCTCTTAAGAACATGATTTTTAATTTCTACTACTTACCATACTTATATGCCCACCGAGTGCAAATGGAACAATTCAATTTATCCTAACCTCCAGTATATTAGCCCTATTCCACAGAATAGCTGCCCCAACGATATCCAGCACTGTAGATTTATATTGATGCTAAGGCAACTAAAGACAAGTTGGGTATCGGCTAAACTGCCCATAGTGATCTTTAGCTAGCTGGTTATACACTAGGGCACAAGTTAAGATTGGTATACACATGTTGAATATTCGTAGTACTGCCAATTTTTGTGTCTCTCACCTCAAATTTGTTTATTGGTATTATGTTAATCCTGTTTCCTGTTGTTAATGCTTATTATGTATTTCACATGTATTGATGTTTATATATATATATATATATATATATATATATACAGCTCATTGGTATGCCTTCTTTGATTGTCTTCTAGCCTAAATCTTTTAACTCAGATCTCCTCCCTACAGTAGTACAATAGGCATTAAAAACGTTATTCAGATAACTTAGGGAAGTTAAGTGAACAACTATTTGAATTACACACCTATACATGTAACTGTTCTACCTGTTGTTTGGACATAGGGCCCATGTCTGGACGGCAGGGTTTAAAAATTCCAAGTATGTGGAAAAACTATGCTCCCTATTTATACTATAATGCCTAATCAATTGCCATGCTTAAAAGTTTGGAGCTATTTTTATTTCTCTCTAACTGGGTAGGCATTTTAGCTTGATAGTGGAAGATTTAATTGAAGTAGACATACATATATAGCTATAAGCGAAGAAGGTTTTACAATTAAGCTTGCAGCTCCCAACCAACGTCAAGAGGTAGATTATTTCACATTACTATCAACAGTTAGCTGACACACAACATTCCTTTGGTCCGCTTTACTTAGCTGGTTTCTCAGGCATACAGATCCAATGGTGTTAAATCAGAGATTCTTTTATTCACTGTGCTGGGCACCCTTATATGATTATTGGATTATCTTAGGTTGCTGCTTACAATTACTTAACACAGAACTGTTATTTGGAGATCTATTTTTTTTATAAACCTCTCACTTAGCATATACTGTAGATCTGGTAACATGATATCAAATTATAGTTGCACCAGTACTAGAGTTTAATAAGTTCCTTAAGAGCTTAAAAGTAACATATTTGCATAGGTAGGGTGGGCAGTTCATACATTCTAGTAATTTTTGGCTCAATGTGTAAACATAATATTTAAAATTTATAGTTTTAAGCTTAGCCATTTTATTGAGAGGCTAAACATTATTTCACTACTCTTTGTATCTGGGTTACCTGGCCTATTACTACATGTTTGAATTCATAATGTTAATATTTCATGCAACATGAGCAATCTCACGCACCTTCTATTATGAGTTACTGCTACTACATTTAAAAGACAAACAGCAAATGGGAAGTTTATCTCTATTCTGGCATACACGACTGTGATGTAACTGATATATTAAGGTATGGTGGCAAAGCGGCTGGAGTGTATGTACCTGTTAAGCTCTTCGCTTTTTACATGTGATGTTATATGTAAAACATATAATTTGTTGTTATGATCACAGCTTTATTGGCTTGTGCAGCCTTACCTCAAAGTGTAGAATGTATGTCTAGTGTAGGCTGGTCCTGTATCTTTGTTGTATATGCTACCTATCATATTTACATATAACCTCCTCCCCCCCACCCCTATAATGTACCTCCTAGTTTAGGAGCGCTAACTATGCGGCTTATCTAGCCTATGCCGCACTTTTATAATTTCTATTACTACCTACAATTTGAGTTAAAGCTTTTTAAACCAAACCTATTGTTTATTGTTACACTCTCTCTATAGAAGCTTATAGCATACTTAGTCCTTGAGTGGCCCAAAGTACTCATATTATATTGTATTTTATTATATTGTTTTATTTGAAAAGAGGTTTAAGTTTTGAGTGTTTGGTACTACAATTATTGCAATATCTGTTACTCTACAGGAACATACGCCTAGATTTAGAGTTCTGTGTTAGCCGTCAAAACCAGCGTTAGGGGGTCCTAACTCTGGTTTTGGCAGCCCGCTGGTATTTGGAGTCAGTCAGGAAAGGGTCTAACGCTCACTTTCCAGCCGCGACTTTTCCATACCGCAGATCCCCCTACGCCAATTGCGTATCCTATCTTTTCAATGGGATCTTTCTAACGCCGGTATTTAGAGTATTTGCTGAAGTGAGCGTTAGAAATCTAACGACAAGACTCCAGCCGCAGAGAAAAGCCAGGAGTTAAGAGCTTTCTGGGCTAACGCCAGTTCATAAAGCTCTTAACTACTGTGCTCTAAAGTACACTAACACCCATAAACTACCTATGTACCCCTAAACCGAGGTCCCCCCACATCGCCGCCACTCTATTACATTTTTTTAACCCCTAATATGCCGACCGCACACCGCCGCAACTTACATTATCCCTATGTACCCCTAATCTGCTGCCCCTAACATCGCCGACCCCTATATTATATTTATTAACCCCTAATCTGCCCCCCCCCAACATCGCCGCTACCTACCTACAATTATTAACCCCTAATCTGCCGACCGGACCTCACCGCTACTATAATAAATGTATTAACCTCTAATCCGCCTCACTCCCTCCTCAAAAACCCTATAATAAATAGTATTAACCCCTAATCTGCCCTCCCTAACATCGCTGACACCTAACTTCAAGTATTAACCCCTAATCTGCCAACCGGACCTCGCCGCTACTCTAATAGCTTTATTAACCCCTAAAGCTAAGTCTAACCCTAACCCTAACACCCCCTAAGTTAAATATAATTTTATTCGAACGAAATAAATTAAATATTATTAAATAAATTATTCCTATTTAAAGCTAAATACTTACCTGTAAAATGAACCCTAATATAGCTACAATATAAATAATAATTATATTGTAGCTATTTTAGGATTTATATTTATTTTACAGGCAACTTTGTATTTATTTAACCAGGTACAATAGCTATTAAATAGTTAATAACTAAGTAATAGCTACCTAGTTAAAATACATAAAAAATTACCTGTAAAATAAATCCTAACCTAAGTTACAATTAAACCTAACACTACACTATCAATAAATAGATTAACTAAACTATCTACAATTATCTACAATTAAATACAAATAAATACACTAACTAAAGTTACAAAAAATAAAAAAATTATTTACAAACATTCTAAAAATATTACAACAATTTTAAGCTAATTACACCTACTCTAAGCCCCCTAATAAAATAACAAATATGCAGGGGTCAGCGATAGCGGGGGCGGCAGATTAGGGGTTAATAAGTGTAAAGCTCTTTTACCTTACCAGCCCTTAAAAGGGCCTTTTGCGGGGCATGCCCCAAAGAATTCTGCTCTTTTGCCTGTAAAAAAACCCATACAATACCCCCCCAACATTACAATCCACCACCCACATACCCCTAATCTAACCCAAACCCCCCTTAAATAAACCTAACACTAAGCCCCTGAAGATCTCCCTACCTTGTCTTCACCACGCCGGGTATCACCGATCCGTCCAGAAGAGGTTCCGAAGTCGTCATCGTATCCGGCAAGAAGAGCTCCTCCAGAGGGTCCAAAGTCTTCCTCTTATCCGGGCAGAAGAGGACATCCGGACCGGCAGACATCTTGATCCAAGCGGCATCTTCTATCTTCTTCCATCTGGCGCGGAGCGGGTCCATCTTCAAGCAGCCGACGCAGAGCCATCCTTCCTCACTGACGTCCTAAGTCCGAATGAAGGTTCCTTTAAGGGACGTCATCCAAGATGGCGTCCCTCGAATTCCGATTGGCTGATAGGATTCTATCAGCCAATCTGAATTAAGGTAGGAAAAATCTGATTGGCTGATTCAATCAGCCAATCAGATTCAAGTTCAATCCGATTGGCTGATCCAATCAGCCAATCAGATTGAGCTTGCATTCTATTGGCTGATCGGAACAGCTAGGTAGTTATTAAATAGTTAATAACTATTTAATAACTATTGTACCTAGTTAAAATAAATACAAAGTTACCTGTAAAATAAATATAAATGCTAAAATAGCTACAATGTAATTATTAATTACATTGTAGCTATTTTAGGCCTAGATTTGGAGTTTGGCGTTAGCCGTGAAAACCAGCGTTAGAGGCTCCTAACGCTGGTTTTAGGCTAACTCCGGTATTTGGAGTCACTCAAAAAAGGGTCTAACGCTCACTTTTCAGCCGCGACTTTTCCATACCGCAGATCCCCTTACGTCAATTGCGTATCCTATATTTTCAATGGGATCTTTCTAACTCCGGTATTTAGAGTCGTGTCTGAAGTGAGCGTTAGAAATCTAACGACAAAACTCCAGCCGCAGAAAAAAAGTCAGTAGATAAGAGCTTTCTGGGCTAACGCCGGTTCATAAAGCTCTTAACTACTGTACTCTAAAGTACACTAACACCCATAAACTACCTATGTACCCCTAAAACGAGGTCCCCCCACATCGCCGCCACTCGATTAAATTTTTTTAACCCCTAATCTGCCGACCGCCACCTACGTTATACTTATGTACCCCTAATCTGCTGCCCCTAACACCGCCGACCCCTGTATTATATTTATTAACCCCTAATCTGCCTCCCACAACGTCGCCGCCAACTACCTACAATAATTAACCCCTAATCTGCCGACCGCAAAGCGCCGCCACCTACATTATCCCTATGTACCCCTAATCTGCTGCCCCTAACACCGCCGACCCCTATATTATATTTATTAACCCCTAATCTGCCCCCCACAACGTCGCCTCCACCTGCCTACACTTATTAACCCCTAATCTGCTGACCGGACCGCACCGCTACTATAATAAAGTTATTAACCCCTAATCCGCATCACTAACCCTATAATAAATAGTATTAACCCCTAATCTGCCCTCCCTAACATCGCCAACACCTAACTTCAAACATTAACCCCTAATCTGCCGACCGGAGCTCACCGCTATTCTAATAAATGTATTAACCCCTAAAGCTAAGTCTAACCCTAACACTAACACCCCCCTAAATTAAATATAATTTTAATCTAACGAAATTAACTCTTATTAAATAAATTATTCCTATTTAAAACTAAATACTTACCTGTAAAATAAATCCTAATATAGCTACAATATAAATTATAATTACATTGTAGCTATTTTAGGATTAATATTTATTTTACAGGCAACTTTGTAATTATTTTAACCATGTACAATAGCTATTAAATAGTTAAGAACTATTTAATAGTTACCTAGTTAAAATAATTACAAAATTACCTGTAAAATAAATCCTAACCTAAGTTACAATTAAACCTAACACTATACTATCATTAAATTAATTAAATAAAATACCTACAATTACCTACAATTAAACCTAACACTACACTATCAATAAATTAATTAAATACAATACCTACAAATAACTACAATGAAATAAACTAACTAAAGTACAAAAAATAAAAAAGAACTAAGTTACAAAAAATAAAAAAATATTTACAAACATAAGAAAAATATTACAAATATTTTAAACTAATTACACCTACTCTAAGCCCCCTAATAAAATAACAAAGACCCCCAAAATAAAAAATGCCCTACCCTATTCTAGATTACTAAAGTTCAAAGCTCTTTTACCTTACCAGCCCTGAACAGGGCCCTTTGCGGGGCATGCCCCAAGAAGTTCAGCTCTTTTTCCTGTAAAAAAAAACATACAATACCCCCCCCACAACATTACAACCCACCACCCACATACCCCTAATCTAACCCAAACCCCCCTTAAATAAACCTAACACTAAGCCCCTGAAGATCTTCCTACCTTATCTTCACCATACCAGGTTCACTTCAATAATAATTGAAGTTAGGTGTCGGCGATGTTAGGGAGGGCAGATTAGGGGTTAATAACTTTATTATAGTAGCGCTCAGGTCCGGTCGGCAGATTAGTGGTTAATAAGTGTAGGCAGGTGGAGGCGACGTTGTGGGGAGCAGATTAGGGGTTAATAAATATAATATAGGGGTCGGCGGTGTTAGGGGCAGCAGATTAGGGGTACATAGGGATAATGTAAGTAGCGGCTGTTTACGGAGCGGCAGATTAGGGGTTAAAAAATATGCAGGGGTCAGCGATAGCGGGGGCGGCAGATTAGGGGTTAATAAGTGTAAGGTTAGGGGTGTTTAGACTCGGGGTACATGTTAGGGTGTTAGGTGCAGACGTAGGAAGTGTTTACGCATAGCAAACAATTATTAACCCCTAATCCGCCTCACTAACCCTATCATAAATAGTATTAACCCCTAATCTGCCCTCCCTAACATCGCCGACACCTAACTTCAATTATTAACCCCTAATCTGCCGACCGAATCTCGCCGCTATTCTAATAAATGTATTAACCCCTAAAGCTAAGTCTAACCCTAATACTAACACCCCCCTAAATTAAATATAATTTAAATCTAACGAAATTAATTAACTCTTATTAAATAAATTATTCCTATTTAAAGCTAAATACTTACCTGTAAAATAAATCCTAATATAGCTACAATATAAATTATAATTATATTATAGCTATTTTAGGATTAATATTTATTTTACAGGTAACTTTGTATTTATTTTAACCAGGTACAATAGCTATTAAATAGTTAAGAACTATTTAATAGCTAAAATAGTTAAAATAATTACAAATTTACCTGTAAAAGAAATCCTAACCTAAGTTACAAATAAACCTAACACTAGACTATCAATAAATTAATTAAATAAACTACCTACAATTACCTACAATTAACCTAACATTACACTATCAATAAATTAATTAAATACAATTGCTACAAATAAATACAATTAAATAAACTAGCTAAAGTACAAAAAATAAAAAAGAACTAAGTTACAAAAAATAATTTTTTTTTTACAAACATAAGAAAAATATTACAACAATTTTAAACTAATTACACCTACTCTAAGCCCCCTAATAAAATAACAAATATGCAGGGGTCAGCGATAGCGGGGGCGGCAGATTAGGGGTTAATAAGTGTAAGGTTAGGGGTGTTTAGACTCGGGGTACATGTTAGGGTGTTAGGTGCAGACGTAGGAAGTGTTTACTCATAGCAAACAATGGGGCTGCGTTAAGAGCTGAACGCGGCTTTTTTGCAGGTGTTAGGTTTTTTTCAGCTCAAACAGCCCCATTGTTTCCTATGGGGGAATCGTGCACGAGCACGTTTTTGAGGCTGGCCGCGTCCGTAAGCAACTCTGGTATCGAGAGTTGAAGTTGCGTTAAAAATGCTCTATGCTCCTTTTTTTGGAGCCTAACGCAGCCTTTCTGTGGACTCTCAATACCAGAGTTATTTTTATGGTGCGGCCAGAAAAAAGCCAGCGTTAGCTACGCGGGTCTTTACAGACAAAACTCTAAATCTAGCCGTTAGTGTTTATTTTACAGGTAAGTATTTAGTTTTAAATAGGAATAATTTATTTAATGATAGTGTAGTGTAAGTTGTAATTGTAACTTAGGTTAGTTTTTATTTTACAGGTAAATTTCTCTTTATTTTAGCTAGCTAGTTATTAAATAGTTAATAACTATTTAATAGCTATTGTACCTAGTTAAAATAAATTTAAATTTGCCTGTAAAATAAAAATAAATCCTAAAATAGCTACAATATAATTATTAGTAATATTGTAGCTATCTTACGGCTAGATTTGGAGTTTTGTCGGTAACGACCCGAAAAACTAACGCCCGCGTTTTACTGGCCGCACCATAAAAATAACTCTGGTATCGAGAGTCCACATAAAGGCTGCGTTAGGCTCCAAAAAAGGAGCGTAGAGCATTTTTAACGCAGCTTCAACTCTCGATACCAGAGTTGCTTACGGACGCGGCCAGCCTAAAAAACGTGCTCGTGCACGATTCTCCCATAGGAAACAATGGGGCTGTTTGAGCTGAAAAAAAACCTAACACCTGCAAAAAAGCCGCGTTCAGCTCCTAACGCAGCCCCATTGTTTGCTATGCGGTAACCCTTCCGACGTCTGCACTTAACACTCTAACATGTACCCCGAGTCTAAACACCCCTAACCTTACACTTATTAACCCCTATTCTGCCGCCCCCGCTATCGCTGACCCCTGCATATTATTATTAACCCCTAATCTGCCGCTCCGTAAACCGCCGCTACTTACATTATCCCTATGTACCCCTAATCTGCTGCCCTAACATCGCCGACCCCTATATTATATTTATTAACCCCTAATCTGCCCCCCACAACGTCGCCTCCACCTGCCTACACTTATTAACCCCTAATCTGCCGACCGGACCGCACCGCTATTATAATAAAGTTATTAACCCCTAATCCGCCTCACTAACCCTATCATAAATAGTATTAACCCCTAATCTGCCCTCCCTAACATCGCTGACACCTAACTTCAATTATTAACCCCTAATCTGCCGACCGAATCTCGCCGCTATTCTAATAAATGTATTAACCCCTAAAGCTAAGTCTAACCCTAATACTAACACCCCCCCTAAATTAAATATATTTTAAATCTAACAAAATTAATTAACTCTTATTAAATAAATTATTCCTATTTAAAGCTAAATACTTACCTGTAAAATAAATCCTAATATAGCTACAATATAAATTATAATTATATTATAGCTATTTTAGGATTTATATTTATTTTACAGGTAACTTTGTATTTATTTTAACCAGGTACAATAGCTATTAAATAGTTAAGAACTATTTAATAGCTAAAATAGTTAAAATAATTACAAATTTACCTGTAAAAGAAATCCTAACCTAAGTTACAAATAAACCTAACACTATACTATCAATAAATTAATTAAATAAACTACCTACAATTACCTACAATTAACCTAACATTACACTATCAATAAATTAATTAAATGCAATTGCTACAAATAAATACAATTAAATAAACTAGCTAAAGTACAAAAAATAAAAAAGAACTAAGTTACAAAAAATAATTTTTTTTTTACAAACATAAGAAAAATATTACAACAATTTTAAACTAATTACACCTACTCTAAGCCCCCTAATAAAATAACAAAGCCCCCCAAAATAAAAAAATGCCCTACCCTATTCTAAATTACTACAGTTCAAAGCTCTTTTACCTTACCAGCCCTGAACAGGGCCCTTTGTGGGGCATGCCCCAAGAAATACAGCTCTTTTGCCTGTAAAAAAAAACATACAATACCCAAGCCCCCCAACATTACAACCCACCACCCACATACCCTTAATCTAACCCAAACCCCCCTTAAATAAACCTAACACTAAGCCCCTGAAGATCATCCTACCTTGTCTTCACCATACCAGGTTTACCGATCCAGAAGAGCTCCTCCGATGTCCTGATCCAAGCCCAAGCGGGGGGCTGAAGAGGTCCATGATCCGGCTGAAGTCTTCATCCAAGCGGGGCAGAATAGTTCTTCCATCAGATTGAAGTCTTCATCCAAGCGGCATCCATCCGGAGCGAAGCGGCAGCATCCTGAAGACCTCCACCGCGGAACATCCATCCTGGCCGACGACTGAACGACAAATGACGGTTCCTTTAAATGACGTCATCCAAGATGGCGTCCCTCGAATTCCGATTGGCTGATAGGATTCTATCAGCCAATTGGAATTAAGGTAGGAGTATTCTGATTGGCTGATGGAATCAGCCAATCAGAATCAAGTTCAATCCGATTGGCTGATCCAATCAGCCAATCAGATTGAGCTTGCATTCTATTGGCTGTTCCGATCAGCCAATAGAATGCGAGCTCAATCTGGGGTTAATAACTTTATTATAGTAGCGCTCAGGTCCGCTCGGCAGATTAGGGGTTAATAAGTGTAGGCAGGTGGAGGCGACGTTGTGGGGGGCAGATTAGGGGTTAATAAATATAATATAGGGGTCGGCGGTGTTAGGGGCAGCAGATTAGGGGTACATAGGGATAATGTAGCTGGCGGCGGCGTGCTGACGGCAGATTAGGGGTTAATAAGTGTAGGTAGCTGGCGGCGACGTTGTGGGGGGCAGATTAGGGGTTAATAAATATAATACAGGGGTCGGCGGTGTTAGGGGCAGCAGATTAGGGGTATATAAGGATAACGTAGGTGGCGGTCGGCAGATTAGGGGTTAAAAAAATTTAATCGAGTGGCGGCGATGTGGGGGGACCTCGGTTTAGGGGTACATAGGTAGTTTATGGGTGTTAGTGTACTTTAGAGTACAGTAGTTAAGAGCTTTATGAACCGGCGTTAGCCCAGAAAGCTCTTTACTACTGACTTTTTTCCTGCGGCTGGAGTTTTGTCGTTAGATGTCTAACGCTCACTTCAGAAACAAATCTAAATACCGGAGTTAGGAAGATCCCATTGAAAAGATAGGATACGCAATTGACGTAAGGGGATCTGCGGTATGGAAAAGTCGCGGCTGAAAAGTGAGCGTTAGACCCTATTTTGAGTGACTCTAAATACCGGCGGTAGCCTAAAACCAGCGTTAGGATCCTCTAACGCTGGTTTTCACGGCTACCGCCAAACTCCAAATCTAGGTCTTAGGGTTTATTTTATAGGTAAGTATTTAGTTTTAAATAGGATTAATTTAGTTAATAAGAGTAATTTTTATTTAGATTTATTAAAATAATATTTAAGTTAGCGGGGTGTTAGGGTTAGTGTTAGACTTAGGTTTAGGGGTTAATTAGTTTAATATAGATGGCGCTGGTATAGGGGGGGCAGGATAGGGGTTAATACATTTATTAAAGGTGGCGACGGTGTAGGGGGGGCATATTAGGGGTTAATAAGTTTAATATAGGTGGCGGCGGGGTCCGGGAGCGGCGGTTTAGGGGTTAAACAATTTATTTAGTTGCGGCGGGGTACGGGATCGGCAGGATAGGGCTTAATAAATTTATTATAGTTGCGGCGGGTCCGGGAGCGGCGGTTTAGGGGTTAATAAGTTTATTAGAGTGGGGGTGGGCTCCGGGAGCGGCGGTTTAGGGGTTAACATGTTTAATATAGGTGGCGACGGTGTAGGGGGGGCAGATTAGGGGTGTTTAGACTCGGGGTACATGTTAGGGTGTTAGGTGCAGACATCTCCCATAGGAATCAATGGGATATCGGGCAGCAGCGAACATGAACTTTCGCTATGGTCAGACTCCCATTGATTCCTATGGGATCCGCCACCTCCAGGGCGGCGGATTGAAAACCAGGTACGCTGGACCGGAAAAGTGTCGAGCGTACCTGCTTGTCATTTGATAACTAGCAAAAGTAGTCAGATTGTGCCGAACTTGCGTTCGGCACATCTGGAGTGACGTAAGAATCGATCTGTGTCAGACTGAGTCCGGCGGATCGTAGCTTACGTCACAAAATTCTACTTTTGCCAGTGTGTAGGGCTTGATAACTAAGGCGAATCAGCCTCGCCACAAATACGCTGCGGAATTCCAGCGTATTTGAGGTTGACGGCTTGATAACTAGAGGCCAATGTATCCAAAGGGCCTGAATGTGCATTTGGACTATCAATGCTTTTTGTAGTTGTTGGGTTTGCCCATTAACATATGCTTGAGTGATTGGGTTGGACACAACAAGGTCAGCACAGTATAGTGGGCGAACGTTGATGTATCATATTGGGAGTCTTTATTGCTACATGCCTTTTGTTTGGGCTGGGTAATATGTGGTCCTGAGTGTGCTAATATGTAAGTTTAGGAATCTTCATTATGTTACTCCTGATGTATGTGTGATTTGTCACTGACAGTTTAGGGGTTTGAGTAGCCTAACAGGGATATAATACTGCTGTTTGGATCAAGTATACTGATTGGATTTGAGTACAATATGGTAGGACAGTGCACAAGTGAGTACGGTATTAGATTATCAGGATGTTAAATCCCCCTATCATCTATTGTAGATTTCGGCCGCAGAAATTTTTGGCCGAAAATGGCATTTTTGGCTATTTCGGTTTTCATTTTTTTTGTCTGTTATTTTCGGTAAAATTATTGTATAGCATGTTTGATGCATGCAAATTTGATGCTAGCCTAGAGCTGCTGTTTAAGTTTATTACTTGACTTACTGTTCTGCGTATAATGAGTTTTCTAGGACTATACTTTATTTGGATAATTGGTAAAAAAAAACTGTTAAATATGATTCTGTTACATAGAACTAAATGAAGAATAATACAGTATATTAATATTTATAATTGTTTTAAGTAGGGATGCACCAAAATTTTGGTCGCAGAAACATATGGGCCAAAAATGGCATTATTTTTTGCCTGTTTTTTGTTTTTCTTGATAAATTATTGTGTAGCATATTATTGTGTTAAGATATTTTTGTCCAGTTTTAGTGTGTTACTTTCAATAAAAGGGTGGGCTTTTTTATTGGCTATAATTATGCAAAAAAATAAAATAAAAATTATTAATTTGAAAAAATAAATTTTCAGTAACAGTTTCGGTTTTCGGCCAAGTGCATTCCGGATTTTCGGATTCGGTCCAGAATTTTCATTTCGGTGCATCACTAATATTATACATTTGAATTGTTTTAAGATAGTTTAGCGAGTGTGTGATTTGCATTGCATAGTAGGGCTTCTCACCCCTATAGGAACAGTCTAACATTTGGTCTCATTGTTTTCAAAATGTTACTTGTCACAATGTATTTACACTTGGAGTTTTAGTAGTTTGTCTTGGTCGGCTTTCCGTAACGGTGCTCGCGCATGCGCAGTTGCCCTGTACTGATGCCGTGAGAGCTGACGTTGTTCCAACACGGTGGAGGGGGTAAGGTGATAAATGGTGAGTGTTTGTATATTATTGCTAAGAAGTCTGAAGACGGGGGAGACCCCGAAAACATTAACCGAATAAAGTATTGTATTATTAAACGGTGAGTGCCTTCTTCCCTGCAAGATTTATATACCTTTTCGGAAGTGCACCCCGGAGGTTGAATATTGACACGAGTGCTGGCTCCTAACTTTTATATTGTATATATATATATATATATATATATATATATATATATATATATATATATATATATATATGTATGTGTGTGTGTATGTGTATATATATATATATATATATATTATATATATATATATATATATGTGTGTGTGTGTCTATATATACTGTATATATATATATACTGTATATATACATGTGTGTATATATATATATATATATATATATATGTGTGTGTGTGTGCATGTGTGTATATATTTATATATGTGTGTGTGTATATATGTGTGTATACAGTATCTCTCAAAAGTGAGTACACCCCTCACATTTTTGTAAATATTTTATTATATCTTTTCATGTGACAACACTGAATAAATTACACTTTTCTACAATGTAAAGTACTGAGTGTACAACCTGTATAACAGTGTAAATTTGCTGTCCCCTCAACATAACTCAACACACAGCCATTAATGTCTAAACTGTTAGCAACAAAAGTAAGTACACCCCTAAGTGGAAATGTCCAAATTGGGCCCAAAGTGTCAATATTTTGTGTGGCCACCATTATTTTCCAACACTGCCATAACCCTCTTGGGCATGGAGTTCACCAGAGCTTCACAGGTTGCCACTGGAGTCCTATTCCACTCCTCCATGACGACATCTTGGAGCTGGTGGATGTTAGAGACCTTGCGCTCCCCCACCTTCCATTTGAGGATGCCACACAGATGCTCAATAGAGTTTAGGTCTGGAGACATGCTTGGCCAGTCCATCACCTTTACCCTCAGTCTCCTTAGCAAGGCAGTGATCATCTTGGAAGTGTGTTTGGGGTTGTTATCATGTTGGAATACTGCCCTGCAGCCCAGTCTCAAAAGGGAGCGGATCATGCTCTACTTCAGTATGTCACAGTACATGTTAGCATTCATGGTTCCCTCAATGAACTGTAGTTCCCCAGTGCCCGCAGAACTCATGCAAGCCCAGAACATGACACTCCCACCACCATGCTTGACTGTAGGGAAGACACACTTGTCTTTGTACTCCTCACCTGGTTGCCGCCACACATGCTTGATACCATCTGAACCAAATAAGTTTATCTCAGACTAATCGGACCACAGGACATGGTTTCAGTATATATATATATATATATATATATATATATATACGAGAGAGAGAGAGAGAGAGAGAGAGAGAGAGAGACTGATATGTTATAGATGGAAAACAGTCAGCCACACCTCTTACACAAGTAGTTCTACTACTAAATGACTGGAGCCATCTTCCAGGGACAGTAAGTCATGTCCCTCACACAACTGATGCTACTAAAGGATGATTGAAACCATCTCTCATGGACAGATAACCACACCCTTTACACAACTGGTTCTACTACTTAGTATCTATAACCCTTACACAACTGGTGCTACTACTTAGTGACTGGACCCCTCATCCAGGCAGAGAGAGCCACTCCCCTTACACAACTGGTGCTACTATTGAATGACTAGAACCATCTCCCAGGGACAGTGAGCCACGCCCCTTACACTACTGGTACTACTACTTAATGACTGGACCCCTCATCCAGGCAGAGAGAGCCACTCCCCTTACACAACTAGTGCTGCTATTGAATGACTAGAATCATCTCCCAGGGACAGTGAGCTATGCCCCTTACACAAGTGGTGCATACTACTGAACGACAGGAGCCCTCTCCCAGGGACAGATAACCACACCCTTTACACAGCTGGTGCTGCTACTGAATGACTGGAGCCCAATTCCAGGGACAGATAGACACACCCTTACACAGATGGTGCTACTACTGAATGACTGGAGCCCTATTCCAGGGACAGATAGACACAACTGGTGCTACTACTGAATGACTAGAACCCTCTCCCAGGGACAGATAACCACACCTCTTACACAACTGGTGCTACTACTGAATGACTAGAACCCTCTACCAGGGACAGATAACCACACCCCTTACACAACTGGTGCTACTACTGAATGACTAGAACTCTATACTAGGGACAGATAACCACACCCTTACACAACTGGTGCTACTACTGAATGACTAGAACCCTCTCCCAGGGACAGATAACCACACCCCTTACACAACTGGTGCTACTACTGAATGACTGGAGCACAATTCCAGGGACAGATAGACACACCCTTACACAACTGGTGCTACTACTGAATGACTAGAACCCTCTCCCAGGGACAGACAACCACACCCCTTACACAACTGGTGCTACTACTGAATGACTGGAGCCCAATTCCAGGGACAGATAGACACACCCTTACACAGATGGTGCTACTACTGAATGACTGGAGCCCTATTCCAGGGACAGATAGACACAACTGGTGCTACTACTGAATGACTAGAACCCTCTCCCAGGGACAGATAACCACACCTCTTACACAACTGGTGCTACTACTGAATGACTAGAACCCTCTACCAGGGACAGATAACCACACCCCTTACACAACTGGTGCTACTACTGAATGACTAGAACTCTATACTAGGGACAGATAACCACACCCTTACACAACTGGTGCTACTACTGAATGACTAGAACCCTCTACCAGGGACAGATAACCACACCCCTTACACAACTGGTGCTACTACTGACTGACTAGAACCCTCTACCAGGGACAGATAACCACACCCCATTCACAGCTGGTGCTACTACTGAATGACTGGCGCCCTATTCCAGGGACAGATAGACACACCCCTTACACAACTTTGTGATACTATGGAATGACTATAACCCTCTACCAGGGAAAGATAGCCACATCCCTTACACAGCTGGTGCTACTACTGAATGACTAGAACCTTTCCCCAGGCACAGATAACTACACCCCTTACACAATTGGTGCTACTACTGAATGACTAGAACCCTCTACCAGGGATAGATAACCACACCCCTTACACAACTGGTACTACTACTGAATGACTAGAACCCTCTACCAGGGACAGATAACCACACCCCTTACACAACTGGTGCTACTACTGAATGACTAGAACCCTCTACCAGGGACAGATAATCACACCCCTTACACAACTGGTGCTACTACTGAATGACTAGAACCCTCTACCAGGGACAGATAACCACACCCCTTACACAACTGGTGCTACTACTGAATGACTAGAACCCTCTACCAGGGAAAGATAACCATACCCCTTACACAGCTGGTGCTACTACTGAATGACTGGAGCCCTATTCCAGGGACAGATAGACACACCCTTTACACAACTTTGTACTACTACTGAATGACTAGAACCCTCTCCCAGGGAAAGATAGCCACACCCTTACACAGCTGGTGCTACTACTGAATGACTGGAGCCCTCTCCCAGGGACAGATGACCACACCCCTTACACAATAGGTGCTACTACTGATTGACTAGAACCCTCTCCCAGGGACAGATAACCACACCCCTTACACAGCTGGTGCTACTACTGAATGACTGGAGCCCTATCCCAGTCAAAGATAGCCACACCCCTTACACAACTTTGTGCTACTACTGAATGACTATAAGCCTCTCCCAGGGACAGATAACCACACCCCTTACACAACTGGTGCTACTGAATGACAGGAACCCTCTACCAGGGACAGATAACCACACCCCTTGCACAACTGGTGCTACTACTGAATGACTAGAACCCTCTATCAGGGACAGATAGACACACCCCTTACACAACTGGTGCTACTACTAAATGACTAGAACCCTCTACCAGGGACAGATAACTGTTTCATGTATAGAAATAAAGACACTACAAGCAGTTAGTGTGAGGAATCATATTGAACTAAAGAACTACATCCAGGTCAGAGGTAGGAACAGGAAACAGGAAGTATAAGGCAATGCAATATTACCATAAACAAACAGAGTCACATTATTTGCATAATAACTCCATAACATCTCCCCTTTTTACATTCAATCCAAAATTTGCTAACAATTTACCTAAAACAGATCCTGATCAGTCTTAACCATAACATACTACATTACTGGTAGATACACTACAGATTGAGTCTATCTGGTGGTCTTGAAACTCGACCACTACGCAAGGCCACAGGGATTTTGCCTAGGTGAAGTTGTTCAGCTCCAGAAGGTTTTAAGGAGCTGCCCTCTTTCCCTGCTGGTGTGTTTGGCATGGAAGAACTTGCTGGTATAAGAGGCTGCATTATGGCATCCTCATTGTATCCTTCTTATATGACAGCAGTATTGTCTCTGCCTTGCTTATGTGGTCCAGTAGGATTAGGTGCATTGAGAGCCTCAGAATGCTCAAGTGCCGGATGCTTATAGGCTTGTGTGGTGAGATGTTCTGCCACTCGCAGGTCCACTCGGTTGTGGCGGTAGAGACTGCCTTCCACATCCACAAGATATGAGCGAGGAGCAACCCTCTGAACACAGGTACCCAGTCTCCAGCGACCAGTCCTGTCACCAGGGAGCGGCTTCATATGGATTGGCTCTCCAATGCTTAGTTCAGGTAAGTCTTTGGCAGGCACATCGTATGTCAGTTTGGAGATCTGTTTCCTCCGTCATAGCTTCTCCAGTACCCCTGTTACCACACAAGGTTCAAGTAATTTATTTGCCACTGGCAATGAAGTCTTCAGCCTCCTTGACATCAAGCGCTGTGCAGGACTGCTGTCCATGCCTTCAGTTGGGGTGTTCCTCCAATGTAGAATGGCTTTCCATGGGTCATTACCTTCATACTTGGCCTTTTTGCAAAGATTCTTCACTATCTTTACAGCTGATTCCGCTTTGCCATTAGCTTGAGGGTGCCGCGGGGAAGAGGTAAGATGCCCAAACCCCCAATCTGTAGAGAACCGTCTGAATTGCTCACATGCAAACTGAGGTCCATTATCTGAGATTACCCTGTCTGGCTGTCCATGACGTGCAAACTGTGCTTTACAACGCTTGATTGTAGTTTCAGCAGACAGGTCGGGAAGAAGCTCAATCTCCCAAAAGTCAGAATAGTGATCAACGATTAGTAGAAAATCTTGCCAAGCATAATTCAGTAAATCCATGCTTACAATTTGCCAAGGCCGTATGGGAAGCACATGTGACATCATGGGTTCTTTCTGTTGTGCCTGCGCATATTCATTGCATGCTGAACAACGGCAGTATTTGTGCTAAACTGGCAGCGTTGTTGCTGCGGTTTGCTTATGTGTTGTCGCTGCATTGCAATGTTTATGCTGTCGGTCTGCTGTCTGTCCTGTTCCATAACTTTTAGACGTCTGTCAGTGAGCTCTGCTGTACGGCATGTTTCAATGGCTGTGTTTAAAGTTAAGTCATGTTCTCTTAGTAGACGCCTGCGTGTGCTCTCACTAGCTACACCAAGAACAATTTTGTCCCTTATTAATTCATCTCTTAGTGTACCATATTCACAAGTTGCTGCCTTTTCTCTCAAGCGTGTAACAAAGTTATCAAGAGATTCTCCCTCTTCTTGTTTGCAGCATCCAAACACATACCTTTCATATATAACATTTTTAGCAGGTTTAAAATAAGCTTCCAGTGCATCTAAAATGACTGTAACAGTCTCTTTCTGCTCTGCTGTGAGGGTCAGATTATGCTTATTCACATGCCTGCATTCACTGCCCATGACCCTTCTCAGAGTTGCTGCCTGCACTGCTGCAGATTTCTCATTCAACCCTGTAGCCAGGGAATAATCTTCAAACTCAGCTCTGAAAGTTTCCCAATTGCTGCTGCAATCCCCACTGATTCTCATTTCCTCTGGGGGAGGTATGCAATTCATGGCAGTCATATTGTCTTTAAGTCTCTAAGCTCTCAAATATCAGAAGAAAGAAAACAAAAACGTTTTAGGCTGTAACTCACAAAGCTGTGCTGTATCTTAAAGCTGCTGTTCTCCAAACAAGAGGCTCAGTCCTGATTTTAGTTACTTCTGACACCATGTTTCATGTATAGAAATAAAGACACTACAAGCAGTTAGTGTGAGGAATCATATTGAACTAAAGAACTACATCCAGGTCAGAGGTAGGAACAGGAAACAGGAAGTATAAGGCAATGCAATATTACCATAAACAAACAGAGTCACATTATTTGCATAAGAACTCCATAACAATAACCACACCCCTTACACAACTGGTGCTACTACTGAATGACTAGAACCCTCTACCAGGGACAGATAACCACACCCCTTACACAGCTGGTGCTACTACTGAATGACTGGAGCCCTATTCCAGGTACAGATAGACACACCCCTTACACAACTGGTGCTACTACTGAATGACTAGGACCCTCTACCAGGGACAGATAACCACACCCCTTACATAACTGGTGCTACTACTAAATGGCTAGAACCCTCTACCAGGGACAGATAACCGCACCCCTTACATAACTGGTGCTACTACTAAATGACTAGAGCCCTATTCCAGGGACAGATAGACACACCCCTTACACAACTTTGTGCTACTACTGAATGACTAGAACCCTCTACCAGGGACAGATAACCACACCCCTTACGCAGCTGGTGCTACTACTGAATGACTGGAGCCCTATTCCAGGGACAGATAACCACACCCCTTACACAACTGGTGCTACTACTGAATGACTAGAACCCTCTACCAGGGACAGATAACCACAGCCCTTACACAACTGGTGCTACTACTGAATGACTAGAACCCTCTACCAGGGACAGATAGACACACCCCTTACACAACTGGTGCTACTACTGAATGACTAGAACCCTCTACCAGGGACAGATAACCACACCCCTTACACAACTGGTGCTACTACTGAATGACTAGAACCCTCTACCAGGGACAGATAACCACACCCCATACACAGCTGGTGCTACTACTGAATGACTGGAGCCCTATTCCAGGGACAGATAGACACACCCCTTACACAACTTTGTGAAACTACGGAATGACTATAACCCTCTCCCAGGGAAAGATAGCCACATCCCTTACACAGCTGGTGCTACTACTGAATGACTAGAACCTTTCCCCAGGCATAGATAACCACACCCCTTACACAATTGGTGCTACTACTGAATGACTAGAACCCTCTACCAGGGACAGATAACCACACCCCTAACACAACTGGTGCTACTATTGAATGACTAGAACCCTCTACCAGGGACAGATAACCACACCCCTTACACAGCTGGTGCTACTACTGAATGACTGGAGCCCTATTCCAGGTACAGATAGACAAACCCCTTACACAACTGGTGCTACTAGTGAATGACTAGAACCCTCTCCCAGGGACAGATAACCACACCCCTTACACAACTGGTGCTACTACTAAATGACTAGAACCCTCTACCAGGGGCAGATAACCACACCCCATACACAACTGGTGCTACTACTGAATGACTAGAACCCTCTACCAGGGACAGATAACCACACCCCTTACACAGCTGGTGCTACTACTGAATGACTAGAACCCTCTACCAGGGACAGATAACCACACCCCTTACATAACTGGTGCTACTACTGAATGACTGGAGCCCTATTCCAGGAACAGATAGACACACCCCTTACACAGCTGGTGCTACTACTGAATGACTGGAGCCCTATTCCAGGGACAGATAGACACACCCCTTACACAACTGGTGCTACTACTGAATGACTAGAACCCTCTACCAGGGACAGATAACCACACCCCTTACATAACTGGTGCTACTACTGAATGACTGGAGCCCTATTCCAGGAACAGATAGACACACCCCTTACACAGCTGGTGCTACTACTGAATGACTGGAGCCCTATTCCAGGGACAGATAGACACACCCCTTACACAACTTTGTGCTACTGAATGACTAGAACCCTCTACCAGGGACAGATAACCATACCCCTTACACAGCTGGTGCTACTACTGAATGACTGGAGCCCTCTCCCAGGGACAGACAACCACACCCCTTACACAACTGGTGCTACTACTGAATTACTGGAACCTTTACCAGGCACAGATAGCCACACCCCTTACACAACTTTGTGCTACTACTGAATGACATTAACCCTCTCTCAGGGACAGATAACCACACCCCTTAGACAACAGGTGCTACTGAATGACAGGAACCCTCTACCAGGGACAGATAACCACACCCCTAACACAACTGGTCCTACTATTGAATGACTAGAACCCTCTACCAGGGACAGATAACCACACCCCTTATACAGCTGGTACTACTATTGAATGACTGGAGCCCTATTACAGGTACAGATAGACACACCCCTTACACAACTGGTGCTACTAGTGAATGACTAGAACCCTCTCCCAGGGACAGATAACCACACCCCTTACACAACTGGTGCTACTACTGAATGACTAGAACCCCTCCCAGGGACAGATAACCAAACCCCTTACACAACTGGTGCTACTACTGTATGACTAGAACCCTCTCCCAGGGACAGTTAACCACACCATTTACACAACTGGTGCTACTACTGAATGACTGGAACCCTCACCTAGGGACAAGATTATAAGTGGAGTGCAAAAAGCAAAAGTGATATTTGCACTCCACTTAGTAATACTAGCGCACGCAAATGTGCAAATGCGTTCTTTAATAGGCTCCAATGGGAGACTCATTCTCATGCCATAAGTCGAGCAGCAATGGGCAGCAAATTGAAATATATATGAATATGTACATATATATGTATGTGTTTATATGTGTATATATTTATAGCAAACACACAGTCCCAAAGCCACCACTTTTAACCCCTAGAAACTGCTTAGTGCAGCTTTTTTTTATTATAATGTTCATATTTATTATTTGCTATAAAGGCACTCTGGTTAATTATATGAGCGGTAATTGCTCACGGTAGCAATAACCAGCACGTGTAATGGTTGGTAATTTATCGTGTGCCCGTAAACGGGTAAATTTGCCCGTTTACGGGCGTGCAATAAATTAGTGCTCCACTTGTAATCTGGCCCTTTCTGTTTGCACTTGTATATCACTTTTGAGTATTTTTAGGTCTATTTTGGCTTCTGTTTTTGTTTGTTCTTGTCTGTTGGTCACTAAGGCCCTTTCTGTTTTCAGAAATTGGAAATTCAATTTCCTGAAACATCCGTCTTGTTATTTACCCTCTGGTCTCTATTGTGAAGGTCCCTAATTATCGATTTGGCCAATTCCAATAGGTGATTGAGCTTTAGTTGCGTCAAATGTCACAGTGTCCAACCAGCAGATAGCGCTTCACATGGTAACATGACATTCTTCACATATTCTGCATGACACGGTCACTAACTGTATACACAATGTCCCTCAAACACACGTACACTCTGTCACATCTGTAAACTTAACCCTACACAATGCTTATTACAGGCTGACAATACACGTCTCTTGTATTCTTTTCATTTATATATTTATATGTTAGTAATTCCCTCTGTGCATATAAATCAGCTTGTTATCTGATCTAACCAATTACTGTGTAGAATAAAGAATGGATATTGCTGTATGTTGTTTATTTTTACAAAGAGAATACATTTGTTTAATTCAGTGGCCTTTATAGTACAGTATCTGTACATCTACATCCATGTTGTAAAGCCAATCTCTTTAAGCAAGTAGTGCAAAAAGATAAGTGAGAAATACAGTCCACCTGTGTTTTGTACTTGTTTAATTATTAAAGGGACTTGACAGTGGGGAAAGAAATTAAACTATTTTGCTTATGATCATGATGTTAACAGTGTTGAAAAAACACAGAATGCTGATGTACAATGTGGGGTTCTGTATTTAACTCAGCAATCAGCATTGTTTTAAGTGCCATGATTTGCTCGGATTTAAAGGGACAGTCTACTTGAATATGTTTATTGTTTAAAAAGATAGCTAATCCCTTTATTACCCATTCCCAGTTTTGCATAACCAACACTGTTATATTAATACACTTTTTACCTCTGTGATTACCTTGTATCTAAACCTCTGCAGACTGCCCCCTTATTTAATTTTTTTGGACAAACTTGCATTTTAGCCAATCATTGCTGACTCATAAATAACTTTGTGTGAGTGAATACAATCGGCTAGATTACGAGTTTTGCGTTATAAGTGAAAAAGTCTCTTGTACTCTTGTAGGTATAGCTGTACCGGACACTTTTTTGGCCGTAACGCAACATAACTACCGTACCTTTCAAAAAGTCCTTTTTCAATGGGACTTCCATAGCGCCAGTATTACGAGTTTTGGCTGGGAGGCCAAAAAAGTGAGCGGTACAGCCTATACCGTCAAGATTCGTACCACCATCTAAAGTCAGTAGTTATGGGTTTTATGTTACAAATCTGTAGTATAATACTCATAACTAAAGTGTTACAAAGTACACTAACACCCATAAACTACCTATTAACCCCTAAACCAATGCCCTCCCGCATATCAAACATTATAATAAAAGGATTAACCCCTAATCTGCCGCTCTGGACGTCGCCGCCACTATAATACACATATTAAGCCCTAAACCGCCGCACTCCCGCATCGTAAACACTAGTTAAATATTATTAACCCCTAATCTGCCACCCCCAACGTCATCGCCGCCACTATACTAAAGTTATTAACCCCTAAACCTAACCCTAACCCTAAGTCTAACCCTAACACCCCTAATTTTAATATAATTAAAATAAATCTAATAAAAAAAATCCTATCATTAACTAAATAATTCCTATTTAAAACTAAATACTTACCTGTAAAATAAACCCTAATCTAGCTACAATATAACTAATAGTTACATTGTAGCTATATTATGATTTATTTTTATTTCACAGGCAAGTTTGTATTTATTTTAACTAGGTACAATAGTTACTATATAGTTATTAACTATTTACTAACTACCTAGCTAAAATAAATACAAATTTACCTGTAAAATAAAACCTAACCTGAGTTACACTAACACCTAACACTACACTACAAATAAATAGATTACATTAATTAAATACAATTAACTAAATTACAAAAAATTAAAAACACTAAATTACACAAAATAAAAAAAGAAATTATCAAATATTTAAACTAATTACACCTAATCTAATAGCCCTATCAAAATAAAATTGCTGGATACACACATATGCCTGTTGTCATTGGCTCACCAGATGTGCTCAGCTAGCTTCCAGTAAGGCGTTTCTGTTCTGGAGCTTACTTTATCAATGTGCTTATCAGCTCGCATTCTATTGGCTCATTGGAACAGCCAATAGAATGCAAGCTCAATCCTATTGGCTGATTGGATCAGCCAATAGGATTGAAGCTCAATCCTATTGGCTGATTGCATCAGCCAATAGGATTTTTTCACCTTTAATTCCGATTGGCTGATAGAATTCTCTCAGCCAATCGGAATTCAAGGGACACCATTTTGGATGACATCATTTAAAGGGACCTTCATTCTTCAAGAGGAGTCAAAAGAAGAGGATGCTCCGCGCCGGGTGTCTTGAAGATGGAGCCGCTCAGTGTCGGAAGGATGAAGATAGAAGATGCCGTCTGGATGAAGACTTCTGCCCGTCTGGAGGACGACTTCTTGCCGCTTGGATGAAGACTTCTCCCAGCTTCGTTGAGGACTTCTTGCCGCTTGGATGAAGACTTCTCCCGGCTTAGTTGAGGATGGATGTCCGGTCTTCAAAAACTGTAAGTGGATCTTTGGGGGTTAGTGTTAGGTTTTTTAATGGGTTTATTGGGTGGGTTTTATTTTTAGATTAGGGGTTTGGGCAAGGAAAAAGAGCTAAATGCCCTTTTCAGGGCAATGAGGAGCTTAGGTTTATTTAGATAGGGTTTTATTTGGGGGGTTTGGTTGTGTGGGTGTTGGATTTTACTGTTGCGGGGGTTGTTTGTATTTTTTTTACAGGTAAAAGAGCAATGCCCCTCAAAAGGCCCTTTTTAAGGGCTATTGGCAGTTTAGTTTAGGCTAGGTTTTTATTTTATTTTAATAGGGCTATTAGATTCTGTGTAATTAGTTTAAATATTTGATAATTTCTTTTTTATTCTGTGTAATGTTTAGTCACACTGGTGTTTTACTGTGCTAAGATCAGTGATAGTGATGGTGTTTATGTGTTGGTTTTGTCACGCTGGTGTTATACTGTACTGAGATCAGTGATAGTGATGGTGTTTATGTGTTGGTTTAGTCCCGCTGGTGTTATACTGTACTGAGATCAGTGATAGTGATGGTGTTTATGTGTTGGCTTAGTTACGCTGGTGTTTTACTGTACTGAGATTAGTGATGATGTTTATATGTTGGTTTAGTCACGCTGGTTTTATACTGTACTGAGATAAGTGAGGTGATGGTGTTTATGTGTTGGTTTATTCACATCGGTGTTATACTGTACGTAGATCAGTGATAGTGATGGTGTTTATGTGTTAGTGTAGTCACGTTGGCTTTATATTGTACTGAGATCAGTGATGGTGTTTATGTGCTGGTTTAGTCATGCTGGTGTTATACTCTACTGAGATCAGTGATAGTGAAGGTGTTTATGTGTTAGTGTAGTCACGCTGGTGTTATAATGTACTGAGATCAGTTATAGTGATGGTATTTATATATTAGTTTATTCATGCTGGTGTTACACTGTACTGAGATCAGTGATAGTGATGGTGTTTATGTGTTGGTCTAGTCACACTGTTGTTATACTGTACTGAGATCAGTGATAGTGATGGTGTTTATGTGTTGGTCTAGTCAGGCTGGTGTTATACTGTACTGAGATCAGTGATAGTGATGGTGTTTATGTGCTGGTTTTGTCATGCTGGTGTGGTGTGATACTGTACTCAGATCAGTGATAGTGATGGTATTTATATATTGGATTAGTCACGCTGGTGTTATACTGTACTGAGATCAGTAAAAGTGATGGTGTTTATGTGTTGGTCTAGTCATGCTGGTGTTATACTGTACTGAGATCAGTGATAGTGATGGTGTTTATGTGTTGGTCTAGTCACGCTGGTGTTATACTGTACTGAGATCAGTGATAGTGATGGTGTTTATATGTTGGTTTAGTTACACTGATGTTATACTATACGGAGATAAGTAATAGTGATGGTATTTATGTGTTAGTGTAGTCACTCTGGCTTTATACTGTACGGAGTTCAGTGGTGTAATGGTGTTTATATGTTAGTTTAGTGACGCTGGTATTATACTGTACGGAGATCAGTGATACTAATGGTGTTTATGTGTTGGTTTAGTCACACTGGTGTTATACTGTACTGAGATCAGTGATACTGATGGTGTTTATGTGTTGGTTTAGTCACACTGTTATACTGTACTGAGATAAGTGATAATGATGGTGTTTATGTGTTGGTTTAGTCACGCTGGAGTTATACTGTACTGAGATCAGTGATAGTGATGGTGTTTTTGTGTTGTCACACTGGTGTTATACTGTACTGAGATCAGTGATAGTGATGGTGTTTGTGTGTTGGTTTAGTCATGCTGGTGTTATACTGAACGCAGATCAGTGATAGTGATGGTGTTTATGTGTTGGTTTAGTCACACTGGTGTTATACTGTGCTGAGATCAGTGATGGTGTTTATGTGTCAGTGTAGTCACGCTGGCTTTATACTGTACTGAGGTCAGTGATAGTGATGGTGTTTATGTGTTAGTTTAGTCACACTGGTGTTATACTGTGCTGAGATCAGTGATAGTGATGGTGTTTATGTGTTGGTTTTGTCACGCTGGTGTTATACTGTACTTAGAGGAATGTGGCTGCAAATTCTCTCTTTGTATGCAAAGCGCTTCTCTCTTTGTATGCAAATTATTATGACCCTGGGGAAGTCTCCCTATGGGTGATGGGGGAAACCAGACGTGGACTCCTTGCCCAGTGTGCTTAGAGGAATGTGGCTGCACCTCACTGACGAGGCCCATAGGAGGCCGAAACTATCGTCTGGGGTTGTCGTGTTCCTTGTTCAGAGGAGAATTGCCTGGTATTTCGGTGCTGGACTGACCTTACTTGGCGGGATCAGACTGATATACTTCAGGAAAGTTTTCTTCTGTGAAAAGCACACTGGTCTAAAAGAGGCTGCTTCCGGGTGGTAAATCGCCATAGAACAAGCCACTGAGCTGTTGTTCGTTCCTGGTAGAGCGCTTCTCTCTTTGTATGCAAGGTGTTTATGTGTTAGTTAGTGATGCTGGTGTTATACTGTACTGAGATCAGTGATAGTGATGGTGTTTATGTGTTGGTGTAGTCACGCTGGTGTTATACTGTACTGAGATCAGTAATAGTGATGGTGTTTATGTTTTGCTTTATTCACATTGGTATTATACTGTACAGAGATCAGTGATAGTCATGGTGTTTTTGTGTTAGTTTAGTCACGCTGGCTTTATACTGTACGGAGATCAGTGATAGTGATGGTGTTTATGTGTTGGTTTAGTCACACTGGTGTTAACTGTACTGAGATCAGTGATAGCGATGGTGTTTATGTGTTGGTTTATTCACATCAGTGTTATACTATACGGAGATCAGTGTTAGTGATGGTGTTTATGTGTTATTGTAGTCACGCTGGTATTATACTGTACTGAGATCAGTGATAGTGATGGTGTTTATGTGTTGGTTTAGTCACGCTGGTGTTATACTGTACTGAGATCAGTGATAGTGATGGTGTTTATGTGTTATTGTAGTCACGCTGGCTTTATACTGTACTGAGATCAGTGATAGCGATGGTGTTTATGTGTTGGTGTAGCCACGCTGGCTTTATACTGTACTGAGATCAGTGATAGTGATGGTGTTTATGTGTTATTGTAGTCACGCTGGTATTATACTGTACTGAGATCAGTGATAGTGATGGTGTTTATGTGTCAGTGTAGTCACGCTGGCTTTATACTGTACTGAGATCAGTGATAGTGATGGTGTTTATGTGTTATTGTAGTCACGCTGGTATTATACTGTACTGAGATCAGTGATAGTGATGGTGTTTATGTGTTGGTGTAGTCACGCTGGCTTTATACTGTATCGAGATTTTTTTCCATAGGAGTAAATATAAATTGCCAGTGATGCAACCAATGCTTGTTACAGCAAATGTGGAAATGTAATATAAAGCTTCCAGCAGCCGTATTTATCTTTCCTATTGGTGATTAGATAGTGTGAGCCTTTCATCAGCTCTGGCCATCATGTCACACGTTCCCTAAGAATAGTATTTATTTAATCAGTTGTTCGTTAAGATGCAGGAAACAAATAGATGTGATTACTAACCCTGTGACTGCCAGAGGAGCCTCAGTGTAATGCAGCGGCTGTGTAAGAGTTAAAGTGATATAACCCTTAAACTGCTGAGCCATTTTTACCCCCTGTGCTGAGTGGTTTTTCAGTGTTTAGAGGCTGCTTATATTTACTGTATGTCAGAGAAACTCTTTTTTTAGGAGAGCTATCAGAATCAGACTATATCATTATTTTATGTATGATGTCATGATGTGTAAGAGACAAGCAACAAAAATTGTGAAAATGATGCATTTTTTTTAATAAAATGTTAATAAACAAGGTTATGAAATATAATCTGTGTGCCCCCCCCCCCATTAACTCTATAGTAAAAAGAAGGGGTAATCCTTATATAAATAAGGGGCTTTTGGTACAGTTCTGTAACTTTGATCTGCACAAAGTCACTGCCATGAGCCTCTATGCCAGTGATGGTAAACCTTGACACTCCAGATGTTTCAGAACTACATTTCCCATGATGCTTAGGCATTGAGAAGTCCTGTTGAGCATCATAGGAAATGTAGTTCGGAAACATCTGGCGTGCCAAAGTTTGCCATCACTGCTCTATGCAAATAAATGGACATTTATTCACTTCAGATGATCACTAATACCACAAGGATCAACTGGTTAGTAAAATGTATATAGGGGCTTCATTTTAAAGAGTGGATTCTGGGCTTTAAAACAAGGGATCTATGGGTCTCAAGGCCTTTTTGATGTCTAGTTAATGTAACCAACCTGATGACAATACTCTGTCACCACTCAAGGGGGCCCTAATATATACAGAATATATATAGTGCTAGATCACTCCTATAATGTCAACAGATTACAAAATACAACAAAAATATAGTGTATATATAGTGTGATAAAATATACAAAATGATATAACTTATCAGTCCATAGGTGAATCAATCACTGAAAAAAGTGTTGTCCATTTGGACTTGCTTCCAATGGTCTTTTATTCTTGAATTCACGGCAGCTCCTTCCCAAATAGAAGAGGTTACCTGGAATCTGTGATGGTATAAAACAAACACACAGAAGGGCGCCCCCTAGTGTAATAAAGTACAGATGGTGTACAAATATGTGATAACAGATGTTCAGGTACTCACACGTGTGCAGCGCTCACTCGTGCTTAGTAGTGCATACTGGAATCTCACAGTGTCCCAGCTCACTGTTCTTTTCCCACAGGTCTCAGTCTAGGCTGTAGTCTCCATCCGCAAACAAACATGAACAGTCTCTCAGTCAAGTGATAAGTTTTAAAATCACTTTTATTAAAACAATGGTCTTTAAAAGCACAGTGTATACAAATATCACTGTGCATTAAAATGCAACCAGTTTCTCAGCTAGCTTGCTGTTTCCTCAGGCATCAGCTAGCTTGCTGTTTCCTCAGGCATCAGCTAGCTTGCTGTTTCCTCAGGCATCAGCTAGCTTGCTGTTTTCTCAGGCATCAGCTAGCTTGCTGTTTCCTCAGGCATCAGCTAGCTTGCTGTTTCCTCAGGCATCAGTTAGCTTGCTGTTTCCTCAGGCATCAGCTAGCTTGCTGTTTCCTCAGGCATCAGTTAGCTTGCTGTTTCCTCAGGCATCAGCTAGCTTGCTGTTTCCTCAGGCATCAGCTAGCTTGCTGTTTCCTCAGGCATCAGCTAGCTTGCTGTTTCCTCAGGCATCAGCTAGCTTGCTGTTTCCTCAGGCATCAGTTAGCTTGCTGTTTCCTCAGGCATCAGCTAGCTTGCTGTTTCCTCAGGCATCAGTTAGCTTGCTGTTTCCTCAGGCATCAGCTAGCTTGCTGTTTCCTCAGGCATCAGCTAGCTTGCTGTTTCCTCAGGCATCAGCTAGCTTGCCTGGAGGCGCCCTCACAGATTCCAGTTGATGTCTAGTTATAATGCTATATGTGTGCGCCTAAAATGTGATTCAACATTAACTCGCAAGACACACCGCATTTGAAATAGCAGACGATTGCTTTTGAAATGGTGGGTCTTGGGGTTTCTAGGGCTGAAGGGAGTTAAAATCAAGAGGTTCGAATACCAACCCCCCATCCAGCTCCCTTAACCCTTGTGGTTCTTCCTGGCACTTGTGGGTTTCTGGAGCTTGGTGATGTCACTGTAATTCATGGATTCCCTCTGCTTTGCCAGAGCCCCAGACCACCACTGATGTGGGGTAAGTGCAGCGGGGCACAATGCTCTGAAAGTGCCCCCCTATGCTAATAAATTGTGCTGATGAGGACCACTTGTCATCATTCGTATTTAACAGGTTAAAAACAATCTCACATTTACTTCTGTTATCAAATTTTCATATATCTCTTGATCTCCTTACTATGAGAGCATACTTAGGAAGGCTCAGGAGTGTGCACATGGCTTAAGTATTATATAACAATGTTTCAAACATTGTTACATCCATTGCTGCCATATGGTACTCGTGCACGCTCCTGAGCCTACTTCAATATGCTCTCATGGAAAGAAGCTACGTTTTAGTAAAAGATTCATTGTGAAAGAGATATATTGGAACTGTACTATTTTAATTTTGACTTTCATCCCTTTTAACTTTTATTTCTTTGCTTCTATCTTTTTAACAGCCCACACACAAATAGACTGTCCACTCAAAGACACCAGCTCACAGATCTTCTGTGGTCACATCCAAACTCAGTAAACAAGCAATAAAACAGAATGCATTTCTTCCTAAACCAATAAAGCAGGTTTCAAGAAATACTGGACATCATGCAACCTTCAAAATAAGCCATGGAGCCCAATAAAAAAAAAAATCATTTAGCCCAGTAGCTAAGACACCCCACTTGTCACAGTGTTTACGTACCCATCATCCACAACCTAGTGCAGTGGCCTCATGCAAACATCATGGGAGGCTCATTGGGCCAGTAGGTACCCCAGAGAAGGCTTTCACCTCAATATACTGTAAGTGGGTCATCCACTAGTGTTGTCAAAAATCAGGTACTGCCCTATAGAGCAGCTGATTATTGGCCTTTACTAACTTATTAGATGGTGCCATAAAGGTCCATAATGCCCCCTGTGGGACAATTCATTTTAGGCTTAAACTTAAAGAACAAAGACCAGTTAGCTGTGGGACCCTATGGGCCTTGTATCTAAAGTCCCTTTAGGAGAGTAGATATATGGATCTCCTTTTTTACCCCCTCTTGGGACCATCTCATAAGGGTAAAGGACCCCTGGATTAATGTTAGAGGCATAAAGCAGTCATGTTACTGGCCCCTAAGCCAGAATCATTGCACTTTTATGATTACTTCATGCTAAGGATTTAGAGACATATTGTGCCTCAGCATATAGCTGTGCATGTGACTCCCACCTGCATCTTACACATTAGGATATTTCTATAATGCTGCTACCTAAACAGTAAAGTTACAGACATTTGAAAGAAAAAAAAAAATCGAGGGACACCTTGCAGCAGAGCAACGAAATGAGCAAGTTACAGGAGTGTTGGCCACACCCACTGAGGGTCTCCATAGCCCTGCCCACTCTGTATGCCCAAAAACACCCAATGTATACTGCATACTACATGTACAAAATATTAGATTTTATATTATGTATTCTAAACTAAGTTGCAGGAGATTAAAAGAAGCCTGGTGAGCAGATTGTTTTATTCTGCTGATCTAATGTAAAGTGCAGGAGTCTCAGAGCTCACAATATGCAAATACACACATAAAACCAAGATAGACCTCATGTCTGATTCCCACAGTATCTGGACATGCCAAGCCCACACCTCAGGGCAAACTCATAGAAGAACTACACTATGGGACACAAGACCATGGGGAGTGTCATTAGCTACTAACATAAAGTTATGTAAGTGCAGGACTCTAGATTAGCCTGGAGCGTCTTAAGGGTTAAAGTTGCAGGGAGGAGGAGTGTGTGTGGAGCTCAGTGTTAGATTGCAACAATGTTGCAGATCTAAGGGAGGGGTCTCTACTCACAGATAAGAAGGGGAGGATTCTGGGAGTTTGAGGCCCTCTTTCTGTTCAGAAACATCAGGAATCTTCACCCACCCACCAAGCGCCTTGACAGCAGCAATTAGCTAGTAGTAATTAATTAAGAGGTAGTTCCCCTGGGGCTGGACAGGGCACTTAATGATTTTCAGCTCCCCCCAGTTCCGTCTTGGTGTTTGCCTGGATGGGCTGAGGGTCCAATAAGGTTTGAGCGTTGTTACACCCTAAAGGCGGGCAGTAGCATCCCAGGCGGCAGATAGAAAGCGGGGAGGAGTGACGGCCATTGCAGGGGGCGTGACGTACCCAGGCGCGTGCTTGGGGAAAGCGCCTCCTGGGTTGCGGAGGGCCGAACAGCTCAAGTATTTATCCTTCTATCTGGTACCGCGTTGTAGCCGGGCTCCGCTTTGTTTCCATTGGCCTGGGGGCTGCTTCCCGCTTCATGTGGGTTTATATAGGGCTAGACATTGCCGCTCAACTGTTTAATTAAAGTTAAGAGTTATAGTCATTTACCGTACTTAGGTAAATGAAAAAAGTTAAGAGTTTGGAGAAGGCTTTGATGCTTTAAATTAAATCATACAAGGAGTACTTCTTATTAATAAAATTGACCTATATGGTCTTACCTCCATCTGGTGTTCTTGTCATTATTTATGGTTATAGTTAAGTAGGGAAGGTAGATGCCACACCCACACGATATTGAACCTTTAAATCCCTTATGTTAGATGTCAGGGATGAGTGCAGTCTTTCCTTTGCTAACAAAATGGTTAACATAAATAAACTTAGAGGAATTGTGTTAGGGGAAGGTTAACCCATCGGCTACTAGAGTGGGTTGAGAATACTTTGGAATCATGTTTGTACTTTGGTTGCTATAGTCACAATTGCAGCACACCTGAAAGTCATGAGATGATTCTAGATCAGCCTGTCTAGAAATATTTGTAAACGGCTTGACTGGGGGTCAAGGGCTAGTTTAAAGGGACATTCCAGACAAAATTGTAATCCACATTGGTGCATTTAAGTTTCAAATAAAAGCATTTTTGTAATATACGTGTACTAGCAAAAATGCTTCTAATAAAAGCTATAGCTGTTTCAAAAGTGTATTTAAGTATGCACCGTGCACCAGCACTTGCTGCAGTATTTAAAATACTGGTGCCCTGAGAATATCTAGATATGCTTCACATGCATATTAACACTAAAGCAGTGATAACTTTTACTAGAAGCATTTTTGACAAAACATGTAATTCATCTATGTGCAGAGTGTCCCTTTAATTAAGCTTTAGCACAGCTGTTACACCTGGTGCTGATTTGCCATCATGTATTCCCCTACAGCACCATTACACGTTCCACACTGATATTAATAAACACAGTGTAATGGCATAATCAGTACATGCATAATAAAAAGACAATGCAAAAGCACTTAGTATGCATTTCACATGAGTAGTAGATTTCTTCCTGACAAATTTTAAAGTTAGTTCTATTTTTCTTCCACTGCATCATGTGACAGCCATCAGCCAATCACAAACTGCATAGAAGTATATTCTGTGATTCTTCGCACATGCTCAGTAGACACTGCTGGGTCAGAAAGTGTGTATATATAAAGATCATGCATATTTATTATGACTTTAAAGGGACATTAAACACTAAATACATGCTCGATAGAATGATGCATTCAAAGAAAAGATTAGTCCATTAGTAACATGTAGATGTATTATTTAAAGTTTCATTAGTTGTTTAAAAAGTGACAAAATAAGTGTAAAGTTTTAGTGTCTATAAAACACTGGGGGCTGCCATGTTGTAACTTGTGTTACCTTCTCTGCTGTGGCCAATTAGGGACAGTTATACATAGGTCATTAGAGTGTGCAGCCAATGGTTGTGCTGGATTTAACAGTGTTCTGCACTTCCATTTCTAACAGGAACTGAAAAGCTCACAATTTCAGAATGGAATTACAGGCAAAGAGGACAAAATAAATAATGAAAGTAAATTGCAGAGTTGTTTTATATATACAATTTATCATTTTATATTACCATCTCAAAGTGTTTAATGTCCCTTTAAGGGTCTGTGAGATGCTTTTTATAGGCTATTTCCAGGTCTCTTGTCACATAGTCTAGTTTTTATTTGGCATGCAGAGCTTGCTGTATTACTTTCATTAAAAGCACTCTCACGTGCGGCTCACGTGACTCTGCATTGCATTTTTACCTTGTCATATGTATTCTAAAAGCTTATAATCATTAGCATTTCTGAGAAGTGAACTAATGATTTACACCCTGGACTTTTGTGCTTAGTAATTGCTATATAGAAGTAATCCTTAGCTAAGCATCTTACGTAGACAAATGGCTACTTTCATTATGTGACATGCTTTATCAGAACAAAACATTTAAAAGATTGTGTTTGGAAATAGTTTTACTGCTGCTAAATTATTCTAATATTCCCTGCTATTTCATATAGGAGAAAAGCACATTCTTGTATTCATTATTGTTATTGTGACATGCAGCAGAAAATGTGTTTAACAAACTGCTTAATTGCAGTAAATTCTTTACCTTTACAGAATAAAAGCTCTGCTCCGGCTGTTGTACAGGACCGGTCACCCCCTATAGAGGTTTTAACAGAAGCTCTGGAGTGTTTAAAGGGACATTTTAATGTAAAATCTGTTGTTTTCCAGTGTTTTTCACAACTTCAGTAGAGTTAAATATCTGACCGTTAGTTGGCCTCCTAGAAAGCCCCCATTCTGCCCTGCAAGAGGATATCCTACTGCTGAAAACAATGACGGTGATATTTCAGCTGGGAATCATCACTATAACAACATGTGATTGAGTTATTATGTTTTATTGTTCTGATAATGAAACTTACTAGTTCCACCTGAATTTTCATTGACTTAACATGATATACCTAGGGCCAGGGGAAGTCATTAATACCCTACCTACCCAATAATAAGTACTTACAATCCCTGTAGTCCAGCGCGGTGTATGTCATCCTCACAGCATCTGGCTGTATGAGGTTAGATTTTATAGGGTTACAGTTTGGGGTTTATTATTGTGGTCACAGTTAGAGATTGGGGGTAGGGTTAACACTTTAGATGCCAAAATGTTTATAGGATTTTGACCTCAGTAGCAATGTCAGCTCTGACATTCCTGTATTGGCAGAATCGCTGCTGCCAAACTCTGCCCATGTTGATATTGTGGTTGTATAGTGGCATCTGAGCAACGTTCATGACAAGCTGCACAAAGGGTTAACTGTACAGTCACGTTTAGACAAGTTACAGTAACTTGCTAACACCTCATCATGTGAATGGGCTACTTGAGGTCATTTATGTCCTATTGCAGAATATTTTACCCATTTAGGATCTGAATCTGTTAACCCCTTCCATGCTTCGCAAGTCGAGATAAGCAACAACATTATGTATAAATTACCCTCACAAAAACAATGATACAATGACATCATATAATGATGTTATAATATAAAACATGAAGACTGCGGCTTGTGTTGTCAGTTAATAACTACAGATGAACAACACAGGAGAAGTACAGTTATCTCAGTACTCACCATCCTTAGATCTGATGTTCTAGAAGAAAACCTTTTGGATAAAACTTACTTCTGATAAAATTGCTTACACTTTCTTTATTTCATGTATAAAGGCTGTGACACACTGTAAGCAGAGCGTAGCGCAGCGTGTAGATGCCGCTGTGCACGATCAGTGTGTCCTGCCTTTTCATCTCTGAGCACTCTGCTGCATCAGGTCGCATAGTTGAGCACTCAGAGATAAAATATTTGAACTTCAGGGGCCCGATCCGATATGCAGCGTCGCCCGCAAAAGCCGGCGACGCCAACATTTGCGCTGGTTTGGTATCCTATATATGGCGTAACCTAGAAGTTACGCTCGTATATTTCTGCCTTCGCCCGTAGTTTTTTGGGCCATAGACAGGTATACCAAACCAGTGCAGTTTGGTATCCAATATACAGCGTAAGGACTTACGTGGTGAAAATGGAGAAATCTTACTCCATTTTCACCTCGCCACAAAATGCAGCCGTAGTAAGCCTTACGCTGTCTATTGGAGCCCCGTAACTCCCTAAACTACCTGCCAAATAAAACCTAACACCTAACGCATGCGCAATGTCTATCTACCTGTCAACCGTGATCCGCCGCCGCAATCCCTAATAAAGTATTTAACCCCTAAACCGCCGCACACGGACCCCGCCGCCACCTACATTAAAAGTATAACCCCCTAATGTGAGCCCCTACACCGCCGCCATCTAAATTACCTACCCACTAAAGTGAGCCCCTACCCCGCCGTCATCTACCTTACCTACCCACTAAAGTGAGCCCCTACCCCGCCGCCATCTACCTTACCTACCCCCTAAAGTGAGTCCCTACCCCACCGCCATCTACCTTACCTACCCACTAAAGTGAGCCCCTACCCCGCCGCCATCTACCTTACCTACCCCCTAAAGTGAGCCCCTTACACCACCGCCATCTACCTTACCTACCCCCTAAAGTGAGCCCCTTACACCGCCGCCATCTATTTTAAAAATATTAACCCGTAATTTAATGCCCCTACACCGCCGCCAGCTATATTAACTATATTAATCCTAATTATATTAGGGTTTATATAGTTAATATAGTTATTATATTATACATATTAACTATATTAACCCTAATTATATTAGGGTTAATATAGTTAATATCGTTATTATATTATATATAGATATTAAGTATAATAACCCTATCTAACTCTAACATCCCTAACTAAATTCTTATTAAAATAAATCTAATATTAATATTATTAATTAAAATATTCCTATTTAAATCTAAATACTTACCTATAAAATAAACCCAAAGGCCTAGATTTGGAGTTCGGCGGTAAAAGGGCTGTTAACGCTCCGCGGGCTTTTTTCTGGCCGCACCATAAAATTAACTCTGGTATCGAGAGTTCAAACAAATGCTGCGTTAGGCTCCAAAAAAGGAGCGTAGAGCATTTTTACCGCAAATGCAACTCTCGATACCAGAGTTGCTTACGGACGCGGCCGGCCTCAAAAACGTGCTCGTGCACGATTCCCCCATAGGAAACAATGGGGCTGTTTGAGCTGAAAAAAAACCTAACACCTGCAAAAAAGCAGCGTTCAGCTCCTAACGCAGCCCCATTGTTTCCTATGGGGAAACACTTCCTACGTCTGCACCTAACACTCTAACATGTACCCCGAGTCTAAACACCCCTAGCCTTACACTTATTAACCCCTAATCTGCCGCCCCCCGCTATCGCTGACCCCTGCATATTTTTTTTAACCCCTAATCTGCCGCTCCGTAAACCGCCGCAACCTACGTTCTCCCTATGTACCCCTAATCTGCTGCCCTAACATCGCCGACCCCTATATTATATTTATTAACCCCTAATCTGCCCCCCTCAACGTCGTCGACACCTGCCTACACTTATTAACCCCTAATCTGCCGAGCGGACCTGAGCGCTACTATAATAAAGTTATTAACCCCTAATCCGCCTCACTAACCCTATCATAAATAGTATTAACCCCTAATCTGCCCTCCCTAACATCGCCGACACCTACCTTCAATTATTAACCCCTAATCTGCCGAGCGGACCTCACCGCTATTCTAATAAATGTATTAACCCCTAAAGCTAAGTCTAACCCTAACACTAACACCCCCCTAAGTTAAATATAATTTACATCTAACGAAATAAATTAACTCTTATTAAAGAAATTATTCCTATTTAAAGCTAAATACTTACCTGTAAAATAAACCCTAATATAGCTACAATATAAATTATAATTATATTATAGCTATTTTAGGATTAATATTTATTTTACAGGTAACTTTGTATTTATTTTAACCAGGTACAATAACTATTAAATAGTTAAGACCTATTTAATAGTTACCTAGTTAAAATAATAACAAATTTACCTGTAAAATAAATCCTAACCTAAGATATAATTAAACCTAACACTACCCTATCAATAAAATAATTAAATAAACTACCTACAATTGCCTACAATTAACCTAACACTACACTATCAATAAATTAATTAAATACAATTCCTACAAATAAATACAATTAAATAAACTATCTAAAGTACAAAAAATAAAAAAGAACTAAGTTACAAAAAATAAAAAAATATTTACAAACATAAGAAAAATATTACAACAATTTTAAACTAATTACACCTACTCTAAGCCCCCTAATAAAATAACAAAGCCCCCCAAAATAAAAAATTCCCTACCCTATTCTAAATTAAAAAAGTTACAAGCTCTTTTACCTTACCAGCCCTGAACAGGGCCCTTTGCGGGGCATGCCCCAAGAATTTCAGCTCTTTTGCCTGTAAAAGAATAAATACAATACCCCCCCCCCAACATTACAACCCACCACCCACATACCCCTAATCTAACCCAAACCCCCCTTAAATAAACCTAACACTAAGCCCCTGAAGATCTTCCTACCTTGTCTTCACCATCCAGGTATCACCGATCCGTCCTGGCTCCAACATCTTCATCCAACCCAAGCGGGGGTTGGCGATCCATAATCCGGTGCTCCAAAGTCTTCCTCCTATCCGGCAAGAAGAGGACATCCGGACCGGCAAACATCTTCTCCAAGCGGCATCTTCGATCTTCTTCCATCCGGAGCGAAGCGGCAGGATCCTGAAGACCTCCAGCGCGGAACATCCATCCGGACCGACGACTGAACGACGAATGACGGTTCCTTTAAGGGGACGTCAGCCAATCAGATTGAGCTCGCATTCTATTGGCTGATCGGAACAGCCAATAGAATGCGAGCTCAATCTGATTGGCTGATTGGATCAGCCAATCGGATTGAACTTGATTCTGATTGGCTGATTCCATCAGCCAATCAGAAAATTCCTACCTTAATTCCGATTGGCTGTTAGAATGCGAGCTCAATCTGATTGGCTGATTGGATCAGCCAATCGGATTGAACTTGATTCTGATTGGCTGATTCCATCAGCCAATCAGAAAATTCCTACCTTAATTCCGATTGGCTGTTAGAATCCTATCAGCCAATCGGAATTCGAGGGACGCCATCTTGGATGACGTCCCTTAAAGGAACCGTCATTCGTCGGGAGACAACGGAAGAAGGGGATGGATCCGCGTCGCCTGCTTCAAGATGGACCCGCTCCGCACCGGATGGAAGAAGATTGAAGATGCCGCTTGGAGAAGATGTTTGCCGGTCCGGATGTCCTCTTCTTGCCGGATAGGAGGAAGACTTTGGAGCCTCTTCTGGACCTCTTCAGCACCGGATGATGGATCGCCAACCCCCGCTTGGGTTGGATGAAGATGTTGGAGCCAGGACGGATCGGTGATACCTGGATGGTGAAGACAAGGTAGGAAGATCTTCAGGGGCTTAGTGTTAGGTTTATTTAAGGGGGGTTTGGGTTAGATTAGGGGTATGTGGGTGGTGGGTTGTAATGTTGGGGGGGGGGTATTGTATGTTTTTTTTTACAGGCAAAAGAGCTGAACTTCTTGGGGCATGCCCCGCAAAGGGCCCTGTTCAGGGCTGGTAAGGTAAAAGAGCTTGTAACTTTTTTAATTTAGAATAGGGTAGGGAATTTTTTATTTTGGGGGGCTTTGTTATTTTATTAGGGGGCTTAGAGTAGGTGTAATTAGTTTAAAATTGTTGTAATATTTTTCTTATGTTTGTAAATATTTTTTTATTTTCTGTAACTTAGTTCTTTTTTATTTTTTGTACTTTAGCTAGTTTATTTAATTGTATTTATTTGTAGGAATTGTGTTTAATTAATTTATTGATAGTGTAGTGTTAGGTTAATTGTAGGTAATTGTAGGTAGTTTATTTAATTATTTTATTGATAGGGTAGTGTTAGGTTTAATTATAACTTAGGTTAGGATTTATTTTACAGGTAAATTTGTTATTATTTTAACTAGGTAACTATTAAATAGTTCTTAACTATTTAATAGCTATTTTACCTGGTTAAAATAATAACAAAGTTGCCTGTAAAATAAATATTAATCCTAAAATAGCTATAATATAATTATAATTTATATTGTAGCTATATTAGGGTTTATTTTACAGGTAAGTATTTAGCTTTAAATAGGAATAATTTATTTAATAAGAGTTAATTTATTTCGTTAGATAAAAATTATATTTAACTTAGGGGGGTGTTAGTGTTAGGGTTAGACTTAGCTTTAGGGGTTAATACATTTATTAGAATAGCGGTGAGCTCCGGTCGGCAGATTAGGGGTTAATAATTGAAGTTAGGTGTCGGCGATGTTAGGGAGGGCAGATTAGGGGTTAATACTATTTATGATAGGGTTAGTGAGGCGGATTAGGGGTTAATACATTTATTATAGTAGCGCTCAGGTCCGCTCGGCAGATTAGGGGTTAATAAGTGTAGGCAGGTGTCGGCGACGTTGAGGGGGGCAGATTAGGGGTTAATAAATATAATATAGGGGTCGGCGATGTTAGGGCAGCAGATTAGGGGTACATAGGGAGAACGTAGGTGGCGGCGATTTGCGGTCGGAAGATTAGGGGTTAATTATTTTAAGTAGCTGGCGGCGACGTTGTGGGGGGCAAGTTAGGGGTTAATAAATGTAATACAGGGGTCGGCGGGGTTAGGGGCAGCAGATTAGGGGTACATAAGTATAACGTAGGTGGCGGTCGGCAGATTAGGGGTTAAAAATTTTAATCGAGTGGCGGCGATGTGGGGGGACCTCGGTTTAGGGGTACATATGTAGTTTATGGGTGTTAGTGTACTTTAGGGTACAGTAGTTAAGAGCTTTATGAACCGGCGTTAGCCCAGAAAGCTCTTAACTCCTGCTATTTTCAGGCGGCTGGAGTTTTGTCGTTAGAGCTCTAACGCTCACTTCAGAAACGACTCTAAATACCAGCGTTAGAAAGATCCCATTGAAAATATAGGCTACGCAAATGGCGTAGGGGGATCTGCGGTATGGAAAAGTCGCGGCTGAAAAGTGAGCGTTAGACCCTTTAATCACTGACTCCAAATACCGGCGGTAGCCTAAAACCAGCGTTAGGAGCCTCTAACGCTGGTTTTGACGGCTACCGCCGAACTCCAAATCTAGGCCAAAGATAGCTACAATGTAATTAATAATTACATTGTAGCTATTTTAGGGTTTATATTTATTTAACAGGTAACTTGGTATTTATTTTAACTAGGTACAATAGCTATTAAATAGTTAATAACTATTTAATAGCTACCTAGTTAAAATAATTACCAATTAACCTGGAAAATAAATCCTAACCTAAGTTACAAATACACGTACACTATCATTAAATTAAATAAACTACAAATATCTAAACTAAAATACAATAAAATAAACTAAATTAAATTACAAAATTACAAAAAATAAAAAAAATATTACAAGATTTTTAAGCTAATTACACCTATTCTAAGCCCCCTAATAAAATAATAAAGCCCCCCAAAATAAAAATTTTTCCCTACCCTATTCTAAATTAAAAAAGTTCACTGCTCTTTTACCTTACCAGCCCTTAAAAGGGCCTTTTGCGGGGCATGCCCCAAAGAAAACAGCTCTTTTGCATTTAAATAAACATACAATACCCCCCCCCAACATTACAACCCACCACCCACATACCCCTATTCTAAACCCACCCAAACCCCCCTTAAAAAACCTAACACTACCCCCCTGAAGATGCCCCGCAAAAGGCCCTTTTAAGGGCTGGTAAGGTAAAAGAGCTGTGAACTTTTTTTAATTTAGAATAGGGTAGGGAATTTTTTTTATTTTGGGGGGCTTTATTATTTTATTAGGGGGCTTAGAATAGGTGTAATTAGCTTAAAAATCTTGTAATTTTTTTTTATTTTTTGTAATTTAGTGTTTTTTTTTTTGTAATTTAGTTTAGTTTATTTTATTGTATTTTAGTTTAGATATTTGTAGTTTATTTAATTTATTGATAGTGTAGGTGTATTTGTAACTTAGGTTAGGATTTATTTTACAGGTAAATTGGTAATTATTTTAACTAGGTAGCTATTAAATAGTTATTAACTATTTAATAGCTATTGTACCTAGTTAAAATAAATACCAAGTTACCTGTAAAATAAATATAAACCCTAACATAGCTATAATGTAATTATTAATTACATTGTAGCTATCTTAGGGTTTATTTATAGGTAAGTATTTAGATTTAAATAGGAATATTTTAATTAATAATATTAATATTAATTAGATTTATTTTAATAAGAATTTAGTTAGGGATGTTAGAGTTAGATAGGGTTATTATACTTAATATATATATATATATAATATAATAACGATATTAACTATATTAACCCTAATATTATTAGGGTTAATATAGTTAATATATATAATATGATAACTATATTAACTATATTAACCCTAATATAATTAGGGTTAATATAGTTAATATAGCTGGCGGCGTTGTAGGGGGATTAGATTAGGAGTTAATATTTTTAAAATAGATGGCGGCGGTGTAAGGGGCTCACTTTAGGGGGTAGGTAAGGTAGATGGCGGCGGGGTAGGGGCTCACATTAGGGGGTTATAGATTTAATATAGCTGGCGGCGGGGTCCGGGAGTGGCGGTTTAGGGGTTAATAACTTTATTAGGTGGCGGCGGGGTCCGGGAGCGGCGGTTTAGGGGTTAATACATTTTTTATTGTTAGGATAGTGAGGGGGGATAACGGATAGAGGGTTAGACGTGTTGGGCTATGTTTGGGAGGCGTGTTAGACAGTACGGCTGATTTTATAACTTAGTCAGGTTTTGTAGGCGCAGGCAGTTTCTAAAGTGCTGTAAGTCACTGGCGACTCCAGAAATTTGTACTTACGCAGATTTCTGGACATCGCTGGTTTGTCAGACTTACGGCACTTTAGCCTCTGACGGCGCCGTATATAGGATAGCTCGAGTTGCGAGCTGAAACTGTGGGCGGCGGGGGTTCCCTCGCTTGCGCCGCAAACTACGATCATTATCGGATCGCTCCCCTGAAGCGATGCAATGTGGTGCGAAGCAGCTACTTTGCCTCGCACCGCGTCGCTTGCAGCGTGTCACAGCCTTTATATCTAAAAGCATTTTCCCCATCACTGCCAAATCAGCCACTGTACTTCAAAATGGAAAATATTTTGAAAATAGTAAAAATTGGAGTTTAGTGAAACAGAAACTATTGCTTATCCAGCACACTGCATGTCATCAGTACATATAGGGTTAAAGGATCACTGAGTTATTTTACGCAAAACAAAGCATGAGGTCTGGGCCCTGGCTGGAAGAGACAAAATAAACTGTTGGGGTTAGAAGAGAAGGTTGGACGCCTGAGGGCTTCTCATCTGCCTGACACAAACTGAAAATCTTTTCTCTGGCACGTAGCCCACAATAATGCGCGGTTCTGGGCTTGCTACGGTTAACCACGATTACAGGCTTCTAGTTTGAGGAGATGTACCAGCTCTCGGAGGGATCATTATGGGTGGCCGAGAGACGACAAATTGGTGTCATTGTAGGGTACTGGCGTCACAGGCGAATGTGCTTGGTGGCTTGGCACAGTCTCCTGGTTTCTATTTTAGAAAGGTTCCAGCACAGCCTTACAATGGGGAAGAGTTAACCTAGTTGTATACTGATCTATATACTGATCTGTATGCTGGTCTGTATACTGATCTATATACTGATATGTACACTGATCTATATACTGATATGTACACTAATCTGTATACTGATATGTACACTGATCTATATACTGATCTATATGCTGATAAGTACACTGATCTATATACTGATATGTACACTAATCTGTATACTGATATGTACACTGATCTATATACTGATCTATATGCTGATAAGTACACTGATCTATATACTGATATGTACACTAATCTGTATGCTGGTCTATATACTGATCTGTATACTGATCTGTATACTGATATGTACACTGATACACTGATCTATATACTGATATGTACACTAATCTGTATGCTGGTCTATATACTGATCTGTGTACTGATCTATATACTGATATGTACACTGATCTGTATGCTGGTCTATATACTGATCTATATACTGATATGTACACTGATATGTACACTGATATGTACACTGATCTATATACTGATAAGTACACTGATCTATATACTGATCTGTACACTGATCTGTATACTGATCTATATACTGATATGTACACTGATCTGTATGCTGGTCTATATACTGATCTATATACTGATATGTACACTATGTACACTGATATGTACACTGATCTATATACTGATAAGTACACTGATCTGTATGCTGGTCTATATACTGAGCTATATGCTGGTCTATATACTGATCTGTACGCTGATCTGTATGCTGATCTATATACTGATATGTACACTGATCTATATGCTGGTCTATATACTGATCTATATGCTGATTTGTATACTGATCTGCATACTGGTCTATATGTTGATCTGTACGCTGATCTGTATGCTGATCTATATACTGATATGTACACTGATCTGTATGCTGGTCTATATACTGATCTATATACTGATCTAAATGCTGATTTGTATACTGATCTTCATACTGGTCTATATGTTGATCTGTACGCTGTTCTGTATGCTGATCTATATACTGATATGTACACTGATCTGTATGCTGGTCTATATACTGATCTATATACTGATCTAAATGCTGCTTTGTATACTGATCTGCATACTGGTCTATATGTTGATCTGTACGCTGATCTGTATGCTGATCTGTACGCTGATCTATATGCTATTCTGTACGCTGATCTGTATACTGATCTATATGCTGATCTATACGCTAATCTGTATGCTGGTTTATATGCTGATCTGTATGCTGATCTATATGCTGTTCTATATGCTAATCTGTATATTGGTCTATATGCTGATCTATATGCTGATCTGTATACTGGTCTATATGCTGATCTATATACTGATCTATATGCTTTTATATATATATATATATATATATATATATATATATATATATATATATATATATATATATATATATATACAATGAAAAAGGGACTCACTGGTGATAGTATTAAAATATAAAATTTAATTTAATCCATTAAAAAGCATAACGCTTTGGGAACATTACGTTCCCTTTGTCAAATGCCAGATACAGCAATGCAATAAATACAAAGCGATATCGCTTTGTATTTATTGCATTGCTGTATCTGGCATTTGACAATATCTCATTTATATTAATATACTTTTTACCTCTGTGATTACCCTGTATCTAAGCCTCTGCAGACTGCTCCTTATCTCAGTTATATTAATACACTTTTTACCTCTGTGGTTACCCTGTATCTAAGCCTCTGCAGACTGCCCCTTATCTCAGTTATATTAATATACTTTTTACCTCTGTGATTAGCCTGTATCTAAGCCTCTGCTGACTGCTCCTTATCTCAGTTATATTAATACACTTTTTACCTCTGTGGTTACCCTGTATCTAAGCCTCTGCAGACTGCCCCTTATCTCAGTTATATTAATTTACTTTTACCTCTGTGATTAACCTGTATCTAAGCCTCTCTAGACTGATCCTTATCTCAGTTATATTAATATACTGCCTATAGAAATTTAGAGGTTTACATGTTATAAAGTATATTAATATAACAATGTTGGTTGTACAAAGCTGGGGAATGGGTAGTAAAGGCGTTGTCTATCTTTTTAAACAATAACAATTTTAGTGTAGACTAACATTAAAGGGATACAAACGCCTGAAATTACAAGACATGTCTGGTGTGTTGCTATAGAATAACATATCAGTCAAGTTTTAAAACAGATAAATACCTTCTTTTGTGTAATTGTTTTCTAGAAGACAAATTCCACCCACCGCCTGCCTCATTTGAAGGAGCCAATCCAGGCTTGAGTCTGCAAACAACAAGACTAGCCACGACCATTATGTTAGTATAAAGCACATTGGTTTGTCTCCGGAACAATATGTAGCAGTGTTGCACTGCAGGGTGCTTTTTCAGTACTGAACGAAATTGTATAACAACTTAGTAAAATAAATACTGAACTTTTATTGCCAATATGTTTTATAGTACAATCTCAGCGTGTCTACTGTCCCTTTAAGTTTAACTATTAACCTTTTTATGTAAAACTATTTGAATGTGTACTTTTGTTACTTCTTTCAGATACATGTTAGAAACCTCTTGAGTACCATGTCCCTTTAAACTAAACCAGTAGTAAAGTAGAACTATGGCTGTATAAGGCGTATGATCATATACACTAGTTTTATGTACACAGATATGTTTTATGATGCTCTACGGGCAAAACCCCCCAACTGGAAATGAAAATGGTGGGGCTATGGCAGGTTATGTACCCGCTTGTGGTGTTGATCACCAGTGGTACAAGGAGAGTCGCTTTGCACAGTCAGCTCATGTGGGTGATGTCATTTTGTGCCTACTTACCTAAGTAAGGTGCCTACATTGCACACCTACCTCAGACCCAGCAGGGGAGCATTTTTATTTAGCGCCTCTCCACCTGCTGGGGTCTGTTGGGAGGGTAATGTTGGTGCCCACTTCAGTTTAGAGTTTATCATTGACCCTGATTATCTGGGGGATTATTTACCTCTCCATAGGATCAGTGAGTACACTGGCAGACACCTTTAAAGCTTTGGTTCCATGGTTATACAGGGGGAACACTGCAGGCCTTGTGTAGTTCTCTGTACTGTGTAATTACACTAATAATAACGAGGGATGTGCCGTGTGATTCATGAAACAATTGCTCCTGTGTGTCACACTAAATGACATTTTCCTGTTGTGCAGAATAAATGCCTAGCGCAGGGCCTCATTCAGGTTAGTAAAACCCATCAGTAACTCAGCGGCCCTGGGGAATGTGTTTTTCAGAACTTTCTCCCTAGCAAGGCGGTAATCTGGTTGTGATTTTCTGTTAAAGGGTCGGTACAAACAGAACATATCACTGCAGGGCCATTACACATTTACCACTTACTGTTTAAGACTTATTTAAAAACTGAGCCAATATCTAAAGTTTTGGAAAATAAATAGCAAAGTGCTCTGTTCAGCTGCAAGAGAGTTAATACAGGGTGCACCTCCATTTCCTTGTGATTGAACCCAGCTGCCCTAAAGGATTTAATTCTCTTTTAAGTGTTTGCTTTTAATGAGTATAAGGAATAAAAATACCATTACTGCTCCGATAAATCACTCGTATTTGTTTAAATGTGATTAGATTGTTCAAAGGAGCAAGCCGGGGGAGAGACTGCTTCATGGTTCCCAGGCAGCCAGATCACTAGGCCACAGTGTGTAAGGGACAAAGGGAAGAGATCAGTCTGTTCAACTTCATAAAATACAGCATAGGTACCGGAGGGGGGGGGGGGGGGGGTTACTGGAGTTCACATTAGGTCCCACTAGCTCATGTGTTTCTTGTTATTTAAAGGGACAGTCTACTCCAGAATTGTTATTGTGTAAAAAGAAACGGCTAGATTATGAGTTTGGCGTTAGAGGCTATGCGGTGCTAACGAGCAATTTTCTCTCACCACTCACTTACCTGCAGCGCTGGTATTATGGTTTTTACAAAACCGTTGTTAAAAGACAAGAAGTGAGCGTTGATCAAAATTTTCCAATACCAGCGCTGCTTAAGTCAGCGGTGAACTGGTGTAACGTGCTTGTGCACGATTTCCCCATAGGAATCAATGGGGAGAGCCGGCTGAAAAAAAGTCTAACACCTGCAAAAAAGCAGCGTAAAACTCACTAACGCAGCCCCATTGATTCCTATGGAGAAATAAAAGTTATGTCTACACCTAACACCCTAACATGAACCCCAAGTCTAAACATCCCTAATCTTACACTTATTAATCCCTAATCTGCCGCCCCCAACATCGCCGACACCTATATTATATTATTAACCCCTAATCTGCCGCTCTGGACACCGCCACCACCTACATTATATTTATGAACCCCTAATCTGCTGCCCCCAATATCGCCGCCACCTACATTATATTTATTAACCCCTAATCTGCCGCTCCCAATGTCGCCGACACCTACCTACACTTTTGTAACCCCTAATTTGCCGCCACCACTATAATAAACATATTAACCCCTAAACCGCCACACTCCCACCTCGCAAACATTAGTTAAATATTATTAACCCCTAATCTGCCGTCCCTAACATCGCCACCACCTACCTACATTTATTAACCCCTAATCTGCTGCCCCAACGTCACCGCCACTATATTAAAGTTATTAATCCCTAAACCTAAGTCTAACCCTAAACCTAAGTCTAACCCTAAACCTAACACCCCATAACTTATATATAATTTAAATAAATCTAAATAAATATTACTATCATTAACTAAATAATTCCTATTTAAAACTAAATACTTACCTATAAAATAAACCCTAAGCTAGCTACAATGTAACTAATAGTTACATTGTAGCTATCTCAGGGTTTATTTTTATTTTATAGGCAAGTTTGTATTTATTTTAGCTAGGTAGAATAGTTACTAAATAGTTATTAACTATTTAATAACTACCTAGCTAAAATAAATACAAATTTGCCTGTAAAAAAAACCTAACCTAAGTTACAATAACACCTAACACTACACTATAATTAAATAAATTAACTAAATTAAATACAATTACCTAAATTAAATTAAATTAGCTACAAAAAAACTAAATTACAGAAAATAATAAACAAATTACAGATATTTAAACTAATTACACCTAATCTAATAGCCCTTTTAAAATAGAAAAGCCCCCCCAAAATAAAAAAAAACCCCTAGCCTAAGCTAAAAAGTTAGGGTTAGGGGCATTTTGCGGGGCATTGCCCTAAAGTAATCAGCTCTTTTACCTGTAAAAAAATACAACCCCCCCAACAGTAAAACCCACCACCCACACAACGAACCCCCCAAATAAAATACTATCTAAAAAAACCTAAGCTCCCAATTGCCCTGAAAAGGGCATTTGGATAGGCATTGCCCTTAAAAGGGCAGTTAGCTCTTTTGCTGCCCAAACCCTAACCTAAAAATAAAACCCACCCAATACACCCTTAAAAAAAACTAACACTAACCCCCTGAAGATCGACGTACCGGGAGACGTCTTCATCCAAGCCTGGCAAAGTGTTCCTCCAGACGGGCAGAAGTGGTCCTCCAGATGGGCAGAAGTCTTCATCCAGATGGCACCTTCTATCTTCATCCATCCAGCGCGGAGCGGGTGCATCTTCAAGACATCCGACGCGGAGCATCCTCTTCTGGCAACTACTAAAGCTGAATGAAGGTACCTTTAAGTGACGTAATCCAAGATGGCGTCCTTTAGATTCGGATTGGCTGATAGAATTCTATCAGCCAATAGGAAGTACGGTAGAAAAAATCCTGTTGGCTGATGCAATCAGCCAATAGGATTGAAGTTCAATCCTATTGGCTGATCCAATCAGCCAATAGGATTGAGCTTGCATTCTATTGGCTGTTTGGAACAGTTAATAACTATTTAGTAACTATTCTACCTAGTTGAAATAAATACAAACTTGTCTGTAAAATAAAAATAAACCCTAAGCTAGCTACAATGTAACTATAAGTTATATTGTAGCTAGCTTAGGGTTTATTTTATAGGTAAGTATTTAGTTTTAAATAGGAATTATTTAGTTAATGATAGTAATATTTATTTAGATTTATTTAAATTATATTTAAGTTAGTGGGTGATAGGTTTAGGGTTAGACTTAGGTTTAGGGGTTAATAACTTTAATATAGTGGCGGCGATGTTGGGGGCGGCAGATTAGGGGTTAATAAATGTAGGTTGGTGGCGGCGATGTTAGGGACGGCAGATTATGGGTTAATAATATTTAACTAATGTTTGCGAGGCGGGAGTGTGGCGATTTTGGGGTTAATATGTTTATTATAGTGGCAGAGACGTTGGGGGCAGCAGATTAGGGGTTAAAAAGTGTAGGTAGGTGGCAGCGACATTGGGGAAGGCAGATTAGGGGTTAATAAATATAATTTAGGTGGCGGCGATGTTGGGGGCAGCAGATTAGGGGTTCATAAATACAGGGAGTGCAGAATTATTAGGCAAATGAGTATTTTGACCACATCATCCTCTTTATGCATGTTGTCTTACTCCAAGCTGTATAGGCTCGAAAGCCTACTACCAATTAAGCATATTAGGTGATGTGCATCTCTGTAATCAGAAGGGGTGTGGTCTAATGACATCAACACCCTATATCAGGTGTGCATAATTATTAGGCAACTTCCTTTCCTTTGGCAAAATGGGTCAAAAGAAGGACTTGACAGGCTCAGAAAAGTCAAAAATAGTGAGATATCTTGCAGAGGGATGCAGCACTCTTAAAATTGCAAAGCTTCTGAAGCATGATCATCGAACAATCAAGCGTTTCATTCAAAATAGTCAACAGGGTCGCAAGAAGCGTGTGGAAAAACCAAGGCGCAAAATAACTGCCCATGAACTGAGAAAAGTCAAGCGTGCAGCTGCCAAGATGCCACTTGCCACCAGTTTGGCCATATTTCAGAGCTGCAACATCACTGGAGTGCCCAAAAGCACAAGGTGTGCAATACTCAGAGACACGGCCAAGGTAAGAAAGGCTGAAAGACGACCACCACTGAACAAGACACACAAGCTGAAATGTCAAGACTGGGCCAAGAAATATCTCAAGACTGATTTTTCGAAGGTTTTATGGACTGACGAAATGAGAGTGAGTCTTGATGGGACAGATGGATGGGCCCGTGGCTGGATTGGTAAAGGGCAGAGAGCTCCAGTCCGACTCAGACGCCAGCAAGGTGGAGGTGGAGTACTGGTTTGGGCTGGTATCATCAAAGATGAGCTTGTGGGGCCTTTTCGGGTTGAGGATGGAGTCAAGCTCAACTCCCAGTCCTACTGCCAGTTTCTGGAAGACACCTTCTTCAAGCAGTGGCAAAGGAAGAAGCCTGCATCCTTCAAGAAAAACATGATTTTCATGCAGGACAATGCTCCATCACACGCGTCCAAGTACTCCACAGCGTGGCTGGCAAGAAAGGGTATAAAAGAAGAAAATCTAATGACATGGCCTCCTTGTTCACCTGATCTGAACCCCATTGAGAACCTGTGGTCCATCATCAAATGTGAGATTTACAAGGAGGGAAAACAGTACACCTCTCTGAACAGTGTCTGGGAGGCTGTGGTTGCTGCTGCACGCAATGTTGATGGTGAACAGATCAAAACACTGACAGAATCCATGGATGGCAGGCTTTTGAGTGTCCTTGCAAAGAAAGGTGGCTATATTGGTCACTGATTTGTTTTTGTTTTGTTTTTGAATGTCAGAAATGTATATTTGTGAATGTTGAGATGTTATATTGGTTTCACTGGTAAAAATAAATAATTGAAATGGGTATATATTTGTTTTTTGTTAAGTTGCCTAATAATTATGCACAGTAATAGTCACCTGCACACACAGATATCCCCCTAAAATAGCTAAAACTAAAAACAAACTAAAAACTACTTCCAAAACTATTCAGCTTTGATATTAATGAGTTTTTTGGGTTCATTGAGAACATGGTTGTTGTTCAATAATAAAATTAATCCTCAAAAATACAACTTGCCTAATAATTCTGCACTCCCTGTATAATGTAGGTGGCGACATTGTCCGGAGCGGCAGATTAGGGGTTAAAAAATTTATTTTAGTGTTTGCGATGTGGGAGGGCCTCGATTTAGGGGTTAATAGGTAGTTTAGGGGTTAATAACTTTAATGTAGTGGCGGCTACGTTGGGGGCGGCAGTGACCCTCTCTGCATCTATAACTCTGCAAATCTATTTCTGCAGTGCCCCACTCGTGGGGCATGCAGAAATAGCGCAATCTAACTATTTTGAGAGATATCACGGCAGAGAGAAGCCCAGGACTGCAGCGACCTACCAGGTACGTCGTTGGTCCTTAAGGGAATAACGACTAGTGTGGTAAAGGGTACGGCGCTGGTCGTTAAGGGGTTAAGGAATATTAGCACCTAGTGAACGCTAATTAGCACAAATGCTAGACTAGTGCTATATCACTTGCAGTTTCGGCCCATGCATATTCACTTATTCACATTCGCCTAGATTTAGAATTTGGCATTAGCCGTCAAAAGCAGTGTTAAGGGGTCCTAACGCTGCTTTTTTCCGCCCACTGGTATTTAGAGTCAGGCAGGAAAGGGTCTACCGCTCACTTTCTTTCCGCGACTCAAGTCTACCGCAGATCCCTTTACGTCAATTGCGTATCCTATCTTTTCAATGGGATTTGCCTAATGCTGGTATTTCGAGTCTTGGAAGAAGTGAGCGGTACAGCCTCTACTGACAAGACTCCTTTTGTCAAAAAAAGTCAGTAGTTAAGAGCTTTATGGGCTAACGCAGGAACATAAAGCTCTTAACTACTGTGCTATAAAGTATACTAACACCCATAAACTACCTATGAACCCCTAAACTGAGGCACCCCCACATCATCAACACTATAATAAACCCCTTTTTTATATAATTTAACCCTTAATCTTCCGACCGGACATCGCCACCACCTACATTATAGCTATGAACCCCTAATCTGCTGCCCCTAACATCGCCGACACCTATATTATATTTATTAACCCCTAATCTGCCCCCCCAACATCGCTGCTACCTACCTACACTTATTAACCCATAATCTGCTGACCGGACATCACCACCACTATAATAAATGTATTAACCCCTAAACCACCGCACTTCCGCCTCGCAAACACTATAATAAATAGTATTAACCCCTAATCTGCCCTCCCTAACATTGCTGCCACCTATTACCTATCAGTATTTATTAAGCAGCAGTCATCAGACACAAGAGAACCTGCTATCAGTATTAATCAAGAAGTGGTAATAAGACACAAGAAAACCTGCAGTCAGTATTTATCAAGCAGAGGTCAACAGACACAAGAGAACCTGCAGTCAGTATTTATAAAGCAGTGGTCATCAGACATAAGAAAACCTGCCATCAGTATTTATAAAGCAGTGCTCATCAGACACAAGAGAACCTGCAGTCAGTATTTATCGCGCAGCGGTCATCAGACACAAGGCAACCTGCAGTGTGTATTTATCAAGCAGCGGTTATCAGACACAAGAGAACCTGCCATCAGTATTTATCAAGCAGCGGTCATCAGATACAAGAGAACCTGCAGTCAGTATTTATCAAGCAGTGGTCATCAGACACAAGAGATCCTGCAGTCAGTATTTATCAAGCAGCGGCCATCAGGCACAAGAGAACCTGCAGTCAGTATTAATCAAGCAGCTGTCAACAGACACAAGAGAACCTGCAGTCCATATTTATCAAGCAGCGGTCATCAGACACAAGAGAACCTACAGCCAGTATTTATCAAGCAGTGGTCATCAGACACAAGATAACCTGCAGTCTGTATTTATCAAGCAGTGGTCATCATGCACAAGAGAACCTGCCTCAGTATTTATCAAGCAGTGGTCATCAGATACAAGAGAACCTGTAGTCTGTATTTATCAAGCAGCGGTCATCATGCACAAGAGAACCTGCCATCAATATTTATCAAGCAGTGGTCATCAGACACAAGAGAACCTGCAATCTGTATTTATCAAACAGTGGTCTTCATGCACAAGAGAACATGCCATCATTATATATCAAGCAGTAGTAATCAGACACAACCTGCAGTCAGTATTTATCAAGCAGAACATGCAGTCAGTATTTATCAAGCAGCAGTCATCAGACACAAGAGAACCTGCAGTCTGTATTTATCAAGCAGCGGTCATCATGTACAAGAGAACCTGCCATCAGTAATTATCAAGCAGTGGTCATCAGAGACAAGAGAACCTGCAGTCTGTATTTATCAAGCAGCGGTCATCAGACACAAGAGAACCTGCAGTCAGTATTTATCAAGCAGTGGTCATCAGACACAAGAGAACCTGACATCAGTATTTATCAAGCAGCGGTTATGAGACACAAGAGAACTTGCCGGCAGTATTTATCAAACAGCGGTCATCAGACACAAGAGAACCTGCAGGCAGTATTTATCAAGAAGCCATCATCAGACACAAGAGAACCTGCAAACAGTATTTATCAAGCAGCAGTCATCAGACACAAGAGAACCTGCAGTTCATATTTATCAAGCAGGTATCATCAGACATAAGAGAACCTGCAGTCTGTTTTTATCAAGCAGTGGTCATCATGCACAAGAGAACTTGCCATCACTATTTATCAAGCAGTGGTCATCGGACACAAGAGAACCTGCAGTCAGTATTTATCAAGCAGTGGTCATCAGACACAAGAGAACCTGCAGTTCGTATTTATCAAGCAGGTATCATCAGACATAAGAGAACCTGAAGTCAGTATTTATCAAGCAGCGGTCATCAGACACAAAAGAACCTGCAGTCAGTATTTATCAAGCAGCAGTCATCAGACACAAGAGAACCTGCAGTTCGTATTTATCAAGCAGGTATCATCAGACATAAGAGAACCTGCAGTCTGTTTTTATCAAGCAGTGGTCATAATGCACAAGAGAACTTGCCATCACTATTTATCAAGCAGTGGTCATCGGACACAAGAGAACCTGCAGTCAGTATTTATCAAGCAGTGGTCATCAGACACAAGAGAACCTGCAGTCAGTATTTATCAAGCAGCAGTCATCAGACACAAGAGAACCTGCAGTCCATATTTATGAAGCAGTGGTCATCAGACTCAAGAGAACCTGCAGTCTGTACTTATCAAGCAGCGGTCATCACGCACAAGAGAACCTGCCATCAGTATTTATCAAGCAGTGGCAATCAGACACAAGAGAACCTGCAGTCTGTATTTACCAAGCAGTGGTCATCAGACACAAGAGAACCTTCAGTCAGTATTTATCAAGCAGAGGTCATCATGCACAAGAGAACCTGCCATCAGTATTTATCAAGCAGTGGTCATCAGACACAAGAGAACCTGCAGTCAGCATTTATCAAGCAGCGGTCATCAGACACAAGAGAACCTGCAGCCAGTATTTATCAAGCAGCAGTCATCAGACACAAGAGAACCTACAGTCAGTATTTATCAAGCAGTGGTCATCAGACACAAGAGAACCTGCAGTCAGTATTTATCAAGCAGCGGTCATCATGCACAAGAGAACCTGCCATCAGTATTTATCAAGCTGCGGTCATCAGACACAAGAGAACCTGTAGTCAGTATTTATTAAACAGCAGTCATCAGACACAAGAGAACCTGCCATCAGTATTTATCAAGCAGTGGTCATCAGACAAAAGAGAACCTGCAGTCAGTATTTATCAAGCAGCAGTCATCAGACACAAGAGAACCTGCAGCCTGTATTTATCAAGCAGCGGTCATCAGACACAAGAGAAGCTGCAGTCAGTAATTATCAAGAAGTGGTCATCAGACACAAGAGAACCTGCTATCAGTATTTATCAAGAAGTGGTCATAAGACACAAGAAAACCTGCAGTCAGTATTTATCAAGCAGAGGTCATCAGACACAAGAGAACCTGCAGTCAGTATTTATAAAGCAGTGGTCATCAGTCACAAGAAAACCTGCCATCAGTATTTATAAAGCAGTGCTCATCAGACACAAGAGAACCTGCAGTCAGTATTTATCGAGCAGCGGTCATCAGACACAAGGCAACCTGCAGTGTGTATTTATCAAGCAGCAGTTATCAGACACAAGAGAACCTGCCATCAGTATTTATCAAGCAGCGGTCATCAGACACAAGAGAACCTGCAGTCAGTATTTATCAAGCAGTGGTCATCAGACACAAGAGAACCTGCAGTCAGTATTTATCAAGCAGCAGTCATCAAAAACAAGATAACCTGCAGTCAGTATTTATTAAGCAGCAGTCATCAGACACAAGAGAACCTGCAGACAGTATTAATCAAGCAGCGGCCATCAGGCACAAGAGAACCTGCAGTCAGTATTAATCAAGCAGCTGTCAACAGACACAAGAGAACCTGCAGTCCATATTTATCAAGCAGCGCTCATCAGACACAAGAGAACCTACAGCCAGTATTTATCAAGCAGTGGTCATCAGACACAAGATAACCTGCAGTCTGTATTTATCAAGCAGTGGTCATCATGCACAAGAGAACCTGCCTCAGTATTTATCAAGCAGTGGTCATCAGATACAAGAGAACCTGTAGTCTGTATTTATCAAGTAGCGGTCATCATGCACAAGAGAACCTGCAGTCTGTATTTATCAAACAGTGGTCTTCATGCACAAGAGAACATGCCATCATTATATATCAAGCAGTGGTCATCAGACACAACCTGCAGTCAGTATTTATCAAGCAGAACATGCAGTCAGTATTTATCAAGCAGCGGTCATCAGACACAAGAGAACCTGCAGTCTGTATTTATCAAGCAGCGGTCATCATGTACAAGAGAACCTGCCATCAGTAATTATCAAGCAGTGGTCATCAGAGACAAGAGAACCTGCAGTCTGTATTTATCAAGCAGCGGTCATCAGACACAAGAGAACCTGCAGTCAGTATTTATCAAGCAGTGGTCATCAGACACAAGAGAACCTGCAGTCAGTATTTATCAAGCAGCGATAATCAGACACAAGAGAACCTGCCATCAGTATTTATCAAGCAGTGGTAATCAGACACAAGAGAACCTGCAGTCAGTATTTATCAAGCAGTGGTCATCAGACACAAGAGAACCTGACATCAGTATTTATCAAGCAGCGGTTATGAGACACAAGAGAACCTTCCGGCAGTATTTATCAAACAGCGGTCATCAGACACAAGAGAACCTGCAGGCAGTATTTATCAAGAAGCCATCTTTAGACACAAGAGAACCTGCAGTCAGTATTTATCAAGCAGCAGTCATCAGACACAAGATAACCTGCAGTTCGTATTTATCAAGCAGGTATCATCAGACATAAGAGAACCTGCAGTCTGTTTTTATCAAGCAGTGGTCATCATGCACAAGAGAACTTGCTATCACTATTTATCAAGCAGTGGTCATCGGACACAAGAGAACCTGCAGTCAGTATTTATCAAGCAGTGGTCATCAGACACAAGAGAACCTGCAGTTCAGTATTTATCAAGCAGGTATCATCAGACATAAGAGAACCTGAAGTCAGTATTTATCAAGCAGCGGTCATCAGACACAAAAGAACCTGCAGTCAGTATTTATCAAGCAGCAGTCATCAGACACAAGAGAACCTGCAGTCAGTATTTATCAAGCAGGTATCATCAGACACAAGAGAACCTGCAGTCTGTATTTATCAAGCAGCGGTCATCATGCACAAGAGAACCTTGCAGTCACTATTTATCAAGCAGTGGTCATCGGACACAAGAGAACCTGCAGTCAGTATTTATCAAGCAGTGGTCATCAGACACAAGAGAACCTGCAGTCAGTATTTATCAAGCAGCAGTCATCAGACACAAGAGAACCTGCAGTCAGTATTTATCAAGCAGTGGTCATCAGACACAAGAGAACCTGCAGTCAGTATTTATCAAGCAGCGGTCATCATGCACAAGAGAACCTGCAGTCAGTATTTATCAAGCAGCGGTCATCAGACACAAGAGAACCTGCAGTCAGTATTTATCAAGCAGTGGTCATCAGACACAAGAGAACCTGCAGTCAGTATTTATCAAGCAGCGGTCATCAGACACAAGAGAACCTGCCATCAGTATTTATCAAGCAGCGGTCATCAGACACAAGAGAACCTGCAGTCAGTATTTATCAAGCAGAGGTCATCAGACACAAGAGAACCTGCAGTCAGTATTTATCAAGCAGCGGTCATCAGACACAAGAGAACCTGCAGTCAGTATTTATCAAGCAGCAGGTCATCAGACACAAGAGAACCTGCAGTCAGTATTTATCAAGCAGCGGTCATCAGACACAAGAGAACCTGCAGTCAGTATTTATCAAGCAGCTGGTCATCAGACACAAGAGAACCTGCAGTCAGTATTTATCAAGCAGCGGTCATCAGACACAAGAGAACCTGCAGTCAGTATTTATCAAGCAGCGGTCATCAGACACAAGAGAACCTGCAGTCAGTATTTATCAAGCAGCGGTCATCAGACACAAGAGAACCTGCAGTCAGTATTTATCAAGCAGCAGGTCATCAGACACAAGAGAACCTGCAGTCAGTATTTATCAAGCAGCGGTCATCAGACACAAGAGAACCTGCAGTCAGTATTTATCAAGCAGCGGTCATCAGACACAAGAGAACCTGCAGTCAGTATTTATCAAGCAGCGGTCATCAGACACAAGAGAACCTGCAGTCAGTATTTATCAAGCAGCGGTCATCAGACACAAGAGAACCTGCAGTCAGTATTTATCAAGCAGCGGTCATCAGACACAAGAGAACCTGCAGTCAGTATTTATCAAGCAGCGGTCATCAGACACAAGAGAACCTGCAGTCAGTATTTATCAAGCAGCGGTCATCAGACACAAGAGAACCTGCAGTCAGTATTTATCAAGCAGCGGTCATCAGACACAAGAGAACCTGCAGTCAGTATTTATCAAGCAGCGGTCATCAGACACAAGAGAACCTGCAGTCAATATTTATCAAGCAGTGGTCATCAGACTCAAGAGAACCTGCAGTCTGTGTTTATCAAACAGTGGTCTTCATGCACAAGAGAACCTGCCATCAGTATATATCAAGTAGTGGTCATCAGACACAACTTGCAGTCAGTATTTATCAAGCAGAACATGCAGTCAGTATTTATCAAGCAGCGGTCATCAGACACAAGAGAACCTGCAGTCTGTATTTATCAAGCAGCGGTCATCATGTACAAGATAACCTGCCATCAGTATTTATCAAGCAGTGGTCATCAGAGACAAGAGAACCTGCAGTCTGAATTTATCAAGCAGCGGCCATCAGAGACAAGAGAACCTGCAGTCTGTACTTATCAAGCAGCGGTCATCATGCACAAGAGAACCTGCCATCAGTATTTATCAAGCAGTGGTAATCAGACACAAGAGAACCTGCAGTCTGTATTTACCAAGCAGTGGTCATCAGACACAAGAGAACCTTCAGTCAGTATTTATCAAGCAAAGGTCATCAGACACAAGAGAACCTGCAGTCAGTATTTATCAAGCAGCTGGTCATCAGACACAAGAGAACCTGCAGTCAGTATTTATCAAGCAGCAGTCATCAGACACAAGAGAACCTGCAGTCAGTATTTATCAAGCAGTGGTCATCAGACACAAGAGAACCTGCAGTCAGTATTTATCAAGCAGCAGTCATCAGACACAAGAGAACCTGCAGTCAGTATTTATCAAGCAGCGGTCATCAGACACAAGAGAACCTGCAGTCAGTATTTATCAAGCAGCGGTCATCAGACACAAGAGAACCTGCAGTCAGTATTTATCAAGCAGCGGTCATCAGACACAAGAGAACCTGCAGTCAGTATTTATCAAGCAGCGGTCATCAGACACAAGAGAACCTGCAGTCTGTATTTATCAAGCAGCGGTCATCAGACACAAGAGAACCTGCAGTCAGTATTTATCAAGCAGCGGTCATCAGACACAAGAGAACCTGCAGTCAGTATTTATCAAGCAGCGGTCATCAGACACAAGAGAACCTGCAGTCAGTATTTATCAAGCAGCAGTCATCAGACACAAGAGAACCTGCAGTCAGTATTTATCAAGCAGCGGTCATCAGACACAAGAGAACCTGCAGTCAGTATTTATCAAGCAGCGGTCATCAGACACAAGAGAACCTGCAGTCAGTATTTATCAAGCAGCGGTCATCAGACACAAGAGAACCTGCAGTCAGTATTTATCAAGCAGCTGTCATCAGACACAAGAGAACCTGCAGTCAGTATTTATCAAGCAGCGGTCATCAGACACAAGAGAACCTGCAGTCAGTATTTATCAAGCAGTGGTCATCAGACACAAGAGAACCTGCAGTCAGTATTTATCAAGCAGCGGTCATCAGACACAAGAGAACCTGCAGTCAGTATTTATCAAGCAGTGGTCATCAGACACAAGAGAACCTGCAGTCAGTATTTATCAAGCAGCTGTCATCAGACACAAGAGAACCTGCAGTCAGTATTTATCAAGTAGTGGTCATCAGACACAACTTGCAGTCAGTATTTATCAAGCAGAACATGCAGTCAGTATTTATCAAGCAGCGGTCATCAGACACAAGAGAACCTGCAGTCTGTATTTATCAAGCAGCGGTCATCATGTACAAGATAACCTGCCATCAGTATTTATCAAGCAGTGGTCATCAGAGACAAGAGAACCTGCAGTCTGAATTTATCAAGCAGCGGCCATCAGAGACAAGAGAACCTGCAGTCAGTGATTATCAAGCAGTGGTCATCAGACACAAGAGAACCTGCCATCAGTATTTATCAAGCAGCGGTCATGAGACACAAGAGAACCTGCAGGCAGTATTTATCAAACAGCGGTCATCAGACACAAGAGAACCTGCAGTCAGTATTTATCAAGCAGCTGTCATCAGACACAAGAGAACCTGAAGTCAGTATTTATCATGCAGCGGTTATCATACACAAAAGAACCTGCAGTCACTATTTATCAAGCAGCAGTCATCAGACACAAGAGAACCTGCAGTCAGTATTTATCAAGCAGCGTTCATCAGACACAAGAGAACCTGCAGTCAGTATTTATCAAGCAGTGGTCATCATGACACAAGAGAACCTGCAGTCAGTATTTATCAAGCAGCTGGTCATCAGACACAAGAGAACCTGCAGTCAGTATTTATCAAGCAGTGGTCATCAGACACAAGAGAACCTGCAGTCAGTATTTATCAAGCAGCAGTCATCAGACACAAGAGAACCTGCAGTCAGTATTTATCAAGCAGTGGTCATCAGACACAAGAGAACCTGCAGTCTGTATTTATCAAGCAGCGGTCATCATGCACAAGAGAACCTGCCATCAGTATTTATCAAGCAGTGGTCATCAGACAAAAGAGAACCTGCAGTCAGTATTTATCAAGCAGCAGTCATCAGACACAAGAGAACCTGCAGTCTGTATTTATCAAGCAGCAGTCATCAGACACAAGAGAACCTGCAGTCAGTATTTATCAAGCAGTGGTCATCAGACACAAGAGAACCTGCAGTCAGTATTTATCAAGCAGCGGTCATCAGACACAAGAGAACCTGCAGTCAGTATTTATCAAGCAGCGGTCATCAGACACAAGAGAACCTGCAGTCAGTATTTATCAAGCAGCGGTCATCAGACACAAGAGAACCTGCAGTCAGTATTTATCAAGCAGCTGGTCATCAGACACAAGAGAACCTGCAGTCAGTATTTATCAAGCAGCGGTCATCAGACACAAGAGAACCTGCAGTCAGTATTTATCAAGCAGCGGTCATCAGACACAAGAGAACCTGCAGTCAGTATTTATCAAGCAGCAGTCATCAGACACAAGAGAACCTGCAGTCAGTATTTATCAAGCAGCTGTCATCAGACACAAGAGAACCTGCAGTCAGTATTTATCAAGCAGCAGTCATCAGACACAAGAGAACCTGCAGTCAGTATTTATCAAGCAGCGGTCATCAGACACAAGAGAACCTGCAGTCAGTATTTATCAAGCAGCGGTCATCAGACACAAGAGAACCTGCAGTCAGTATTTATCAAGCAGCGGTCATCAGACACAAGAGAACCTGCAGTCAGTATTTATCAAGCAGCGGTCATCAGACACAAGAGAACCTGCAGTCAGTATTTATCAAGCAGCGGTCATCAGACACAAGAGAACCTGCCGTCAGTATTTATCAAGCAGCGGTCATCAGACACAAGAGAACCTGCAGTCAGTATTTATCAAGCAGCGGTCATCAGACACAAGAGAACCTGCAGTCAGTATTTATCAAGCAGCTGTCATCAGACACAAGAGAACCTGCAGTCAGTATTTATCAAGCAGCGGTCATCAGACACAAGAGAACCTGCAGTCAGTATTTATCAAGCAGCAGTCATCAGACACAAGAGAACCTGCAGTCAGTATTTATCAAGCAGCGGTCATCAGACACAAGAGAACCTGCAGTCTGTATTTATCAAGCAGCTGGTCATCAGACACAAGAGAACCTGCAGTCAGTATTTATCAAGCAGTGGTCATCAGACACAAGAGAACCTGCAGTCAGTATTTATCAAGCAGAGGTCATCAGACACAAGAGAACCTGCAGTCAGTATTTATCAAGCAGCAGTCATCAGACACAAGAGAACCTGCAGTCAGTATTTATCAAGCAGCGGTCATCAGACACAAGAGAACCTGCAGTCAGTATTTATCAAGCAGCGGTCATCAGACACAAGAGAACCTGCAGTCAGTATTTATCAAGCAGCTGTCATCAGACACAAGAGAACCTGCAGTCAGTATTTATCAAGCAGCAGTCATCAGACACAAGAGAACCTGCAGTCAGTATTTATCAAGCAGCAGTCATCAGACACAAGAGAACCTGCAGTCAGTATTTATCAAGCAGTGGTCATCAGACACAAGAGAACCTGCAGTCAGTATTTATCAAGCAGCGTTCATCAGACACAAGAGAACCTGCAGTCAATATTTATCAAGCAGCGGTCATCAGAAACAAGAGAACCTGCAGTCAGTATTTATCAAGCAGCGGTTCATCAGACACAAGAGAACCTGCAGTCAGTATTTATCAAGCAGCTGGTCATCAGACACAAGAGAACCTGCAGTCAGTATTTATCAAGCAGCTGGTCATCAGACACAAGAGAACCTGCAGTCAGTATTTATCAAGCAGCGGTCATCAGACACAAGAGAACCTGCAGTCAGTATTTATCAAGCAGCAGTCATCAGACACAAGAGAACCTGCAGTCAGTATTTATCAAGCAGCTGTCATCAGACACAAGAGAACCTGCAGTCAGTATTTATCAAGCAGCAGTCATCAGACACAAGAGAACCTGCAGTCAGTATTTATCAAGCAGCGGTCATCAGACACAAGAGAACCTGCAGTCAGTATTTATCAAGCAGCGGTCATCAGACACAAGAGAACCTGCAGTCAGTATTTATCAAGCAGCAGTCATCAGACACAAGAGAACCTGCAGTCAGTATTTATCAAGCAGCGATCATCAGACACAAGAGAACCTGCAGTCAGTATTTATCAAGCAGCGGTCATCAGACACAAGAGAACCTGCAGTCAGTATTTATCAAGCAGCGGTCATCAGACACAAGAGAACCTGCAGTCAGTATTTATCAAGCAGCGGTCATCAGACACAAGAGAACCTGCAGTCAGTATTTATCAAGCAGCAGTCATCAGACACAAGAGAACCTGCAGTCAGTATTTATCAAGCAGCGGTCATCAGACACAAGAGAACCTGCAGTCAGTATTTATCAAGCAGCGGTCATCAGACACAAGAGAACCTGCAGTCAGTATTTATCAAGCAGCGGTCATCAGACACAAGAGAACCTGCAGTCAGTATTTATCAAGCAGCAGTCATCAGACACAAGAGAACCTGCAGTCAGTATTTATCAAGCAGCAGTCATCAGACACAAGAGAACCTGCAGTCAGTATTTATCAAGCAGCGGTCATCAGACACAAGAGAACCTGCAGTTAGTATTTATCAAGCAGCGGTCATCAGACACAAGAGAACCTGCAGTCAGTATTTATCACGCAGCAGTCATCAGACACAAGAGAACCTGCAGTCAGTATTTATCAAGCAGCGGTCATCAGACACAAGAGAACCTGCAGTCAGTATTTATCAAGCAGCGGTCATCAGACACAAGAGAACCTGCAGTCAGTATTTATCAAGCAGTGGTCATCAGACACAAGAGAACCTGCAGTCAGTATTTATCAAGCAGCGGTCATCAGACACAAGAGAACCTGCAGTCAGTATTTATCAAGCAGCGGTCATCAGACACAAGAGAACCTGCAGGCAGTATTTATCAAGCAGCGGTCATCAGACACAAGAGAACCTGCAGTCAGTATTTATCAAGCAGCGGTCATCAGACACAAGAGAACCTGCAGTCAGTATTTATAAAGCAGCGGTCATCAGACACAAGAGAACCTGCAGTCAGTATTTATCAAGCAGCGGTCATCAGACTGAAGAGAACCTGCAGTCAGTATTTATCAAGCAGCGGTAATCAGACACTAGAGAACGTGCAGTCAGTATTTATCAAGCAGCGGTCATTAGAAACAAGAGAACCTGCAGTCAGTATTCATCAAGCAGCGGTCATCAGACACAAGAGCACCTGCAGTCAGTATTTATCAAGCAGCGGTCATCAGATACAAGAGAACCTGCCATCAGTATTTATCAAGCAGCGGTCATCAGATACAAGAGTACCTGCAGTCAATATTTATCAAGCAGCGGTAATCAGACACAAGAGAACCTGCAGTCAGTATTCATCAAGCAGCGGTCATCAGACACAAGAGAACCTGCAGTCAGTATTTATCAAGCAGAGGTCATCAGAAACAAGATAACCGGCAGTCAGTATTTATTAAGCAGCTGTCATCAGACACAAGAGAACCTTCTATCAGTATTTATCAAGCAGCAGTCTTCATGCACAAGAGAACCTGCCATCACTATTTATCAAGCAGTGGTCCTCAGACACAAGAGAACCTGCAGTCAGTATTTATCAAGCAGCAGTCATCAGACACAAGAGAACCTGCAGTCCATATTTATCAAGCAGTGGTCATCAGACACAAGAGAACCTGCAGTCTGTACTTATCAAGCAGCAGTCATCATGCACAAGAGAACCTGCCATCAGTATTTATCAAGCAGTGGTCATCAGACAAAAGAGAACCTGCAGTCAGTTTTTATAAAGCAGCAGTCATCAGACACAAGAGAATCTGCAGTCTGTATTTATCAAGCAGTGGTCATCAGACACAAGGGAACCTGCAGTCAGTATTTATCAAGCAGCGGTCATTAGACCCAAGAGAACCTGCAATCAGTATTTATCAAGCAGCGGTCATTAGACACAAGAGAACCTGCAGTCAGTATTCATAAAGCAGCGGTCATCAGACACAAGAGAACCTGCAATCAGTATTTAACAAGCAGCTGTTATCAGACACAAGAGAACCTGCCATCAGTATTTATTTAACAGCGGTCATCAGACACAAGAGAACCTGCAGTCAGTATTTATCAAGCAGCAGTCATCAGACACAAGAGAACCTGCAGTCTGTATTTATCAAGCAGCGGTCATCAAACACAAGAGAACCTGCAGTCAGTATTTATCAAGCAGTGGTCATCGGACACAAGAGAATCTGCAGTAAGGTTTTATGAAGCAGCGGTAATCAGACACAAGAGAACCTGCCATCAGTATTTATCAAGCAGCGGTAATCAGACACAAGAGAACCTGCAGGCAATATTTATCAAGCAGCGGTCATGAGACACAATAGAACCTGCAGTCCGTATTTATCAAGCAGAGGTAATCAGACACAAGAGAAGCTGCAGTCAGTATTTATCAAGCAGTGGTCATCAGACACAAGAGAACCTGCAGTCATTATTTATCAAGCAGCGGTCATCATACACAAGAGAACCTGCCATCACTATTTATCAAGCAGTGGTCATCAGACACAAGAGAACCTGCCATCAGTATTTATCAAGCAGCAGTAATCAGACACAAGAGAACCTGCAGGCAATATTTATCAAGCAGCGGTCATGAGACACAAGAGAACCTGCCATCACTATTTATCAAGCAGTGGTCATCAGACACAAGAGAAGCTGCAGTCAGTATTTATCAAGCAGTGGTCATCAGACAAAAGAGAACCTGCAGTCATTATTTATCAAGCAGCGGTCATCATGCACAAGAGAACCTGCCATCACTATTTATCAAGCAGTGGTCATCAGACACAAGAGAACCTGCAGTCAGTATTTATCAAGCAGCGGTCATCAGACACAAGAGAACCTGCAGTCAGTATTTATCAACCACCGGTCATTAGACACAAGAGAACCTGCAGTCAGTATTTATTAAGCAGCGGTCATTAGACACAAGAGAACCTGCAGTCAGTATTTTTCAAGCAGCGGTCATCAGACACAAGAGAACCTGCAGTTAGTATTTATCAAGCAGCGGTCATTAGACACAAGAGAACCTGCAGTCAGTATTTTTCAAGCAGCGGTCATCAGACACAAGAGAACCTGCAATCAGTATTTAACGAGCAGCTGTTATCAGACACAAGAGAACCTGCAGTCAGTATTTATCAAGCAGCGGTCATCAGACACAAGAGAACCTGCAGTCAGTATTTATCAAGCAGCGGTCATCAGACACAATAGAACCTGCAGTCAGTATTTATCAAGCAGAGGTCATCAGACACAAGAGAAGCTGCAGTCAGTATTTATCAAGCAGTGGTCATCAGACACAAGAGAACCTGCAGTCATTATTTATCAAGCAGCGGTCATCATACACAAGAGAACCTGCCATCACTATTTATCAAGCAGTGGTCATCAGACACAAGAGAACCTGCCATCAGTATTTATCAAGCAGCAGTAATCAGACACAAGAGAACCTGCAGGCAATATTTATCAAGCAGCGGTCATCAGACACAAGAGAACCTGCCATCACTATTTATCAAGCAGTGGTCATCAGACACAAGAGAAGCTGCAGTCAGTATTTATCAAGCAGTGGTCATCAGACAAAAGAGAACCTGCAGTCATTATTTATCAAGCAGCGGTCATCATGCACAAGAGAACCTGCCATCACTATTTATCAAGCAGTGGTCATCAGACACAAGAGAACCTGCAGTCAGTATTTATCAAGCAGCGGTCATCAGACACAAGAGAACCAGCAGTCAGTATTTATCAACCACCGGTCATTAGACACAAGAGAACCTGCAGTCAGTATTTATTAAGCAGCGGTCATTAGACACAAGAGAACCTGCAGTCAGTATTTATTAAGCAGCGGTCATTAGACACAAGAGAACCTGCAGTCAGTATTTTTCAAGCAGCGGTCATCAGACACAAGAGAACCTGCAATCAGTATTTAACGAGCAGCTGTTATCAGACACAAGAGCACCTACAGTCAGTATTTATCAATCAGCGGTCATCAGACACAAGAGCACCTACAGTCAGTATTTATCAAGCAGCGGTCATCAGACACAAGAGCACCTACAGTCAGTATTTATCAAGCAGCGGTCATCAGACACAAGAGAACCTGCCATCAGTATTTATCAAACAGCGGTCATCAGACACAAGAGAACCTGCAGTCAGTATTTATCAAGCAGCAGTCATCATACAAAAGAGAACCTGCCATCAGTATTTATCAAACAGCGGTCATCAGACACAAGAGCACCTACAGTCAGTATTTATCAAGCAGTGGTCATCAGACACAATAGAACCTGCAGTCAGTATTTATCAAACAGTGGTCATCAGACACAAGAGAACCTGCAGCCTGTATTTATCAAGCAGTGGTCATCAGACACAAGAGAAGCTGCAGTCAGTAATTATCAAGAAGTGGTCATCAGACACAAGAGAGCCTGCCATCAGTATTTATCAAGAAGTGGTCATCAGACACAAGAAAACCTACAGTCAGTATTTATCAAGCAGAGGTCATCAGACACAAGAGAACCTGCAGTCAGTATTTATAAAGCAGTGGTCATCAGACACAAGAAAACCTGCCATCAGTATTTATAAAGCAGTGCTCATCAGACACAAGAGAACCTGCAGTCAGTATTTATCGAGCAGCGGTCATCAGACACAAGAGAACCTGAAGTCAGTATTTATCATGCAGCGGTCATCAGACACAAAAGAACCTGCAGTCAGTATTTATCAAGCAGCAGTCATCAGACACAAGAGAACCTGCAGTTCGTATTTATCAAGCAGGTATCATCAGACATAAGAGAACCTGTAGTCTGTTTTTATCAAGCAGTGGTCATCATGCACAAGAGAACCTGCCATCACTATTTATAAAGCAGTGGTCATTGGACACAAGAGAACCTGCAGTCTGGATTTATCAAGCAGTGGTCATCATGCACAAGAGAACCTGCCTCAGTATTTATAAAGCAGTGGTCATCAGATACAAGAGAACCTGCAGTCTGTATTTATCAAGCAGCAGTCATCAGACACAAGAGAACCTGAAGTCAGTATTTATCATGCAGCGGTCATCATACACAAAAGAAACTGCAGTCAGTATTTATCAAGCAGCAGTCATCAGACACAAGAGAACCTGCAGTTCGTATTTATCAAGCAGGTATCATCAGACATAAGAGAACCTGTAGTCTGTTTTTATCAAGCAGTGGTCATCATGAACAAGAGAACCTGCCATCACTATTTATAAAGCAGTGGTCATTGGACACAAGAGAACCTGCAGTCAGTATTTATCAAGCAGTGGTCATCAGACACAAGAGAACCTACAGTCAGTATGTATCAAGCAGCAGTCAATAGACACAATAGAACCTGCAGTCTGTATTTATCAAGCAGCGTTCATCAGACACAAGAGAACAAGCAGTCAATATTTATCAAGCAGCGGTCATTAGAAACAAGAGAACCTGCAGTCAGTATTTATCAAGCAGCGGTTATCATGCACAAGAGAACCTGCCATCACTATTTATCAAGCAGTGGTCATCAGACACAAGAGAAGCTGCAGTCAGTATTTATCAAGCAGCAGTCATCAGTCACAAGAGAACCTGCAGTCTGTATTTATCAAGCAGCAGTCATCAGACACAAGAGAACCTGCAGTCAGTATTTATCAAGCATTGGTCATTAGACACAAGAGAACCTGCAGTCAGTATTTATCAAGCAGAGGTCATTAGACACAAAAGAATCTGCAGTTCGTATTTATCAAGCAGGTATCATCAGACATAAGAGAACCTGTAGTCTGTTTTTATCAAGCAGCGGTCATCATGCACAAGAGAACCTGCCATCAGTATTTATCAAGCAGTGGTCATCAGACAAAAGAGAACCTGCAGTCAGTATTTATCAAGCAGCAGTCATCAGTCACAAGAGAACCTGCAGTCTGTATTTATCAAGCAGCAGTCATCAGACACAAGAGAACCTGCAGTCAGTATTTATCAAGCATTGGTCATTAGACACAAGAGAACCTGCAGTCAGTATTTATCAAGCAGAGGTCATTAGACACAAAAGAACCTGCAGTCAGTATTTATCAAGCAGCGTTCATCAGACACAAGAGAACAAGCAGTCAATATTTATCAAGCAGCGGTCATTAGAAACAAGAGAATCTGCAGTCAGTATTTATCAAGCAGCGGTTATCATGCACAAGAGAACCTGCCATCACTATTTATCATGCAGTGGTCATCAGACACAAGAGAAGCTGCAGTCAGTATTTATCAAGCAGTGGTCATCAGACACAAGAGAACCTGCAGGCAGTATTTATCAAACAGCGGTCATCAGACACAAGAGAACCTGCAGGCAGTATTTATCAAGAAGCCATCATCAGACACAAGAGAACCTGCAGTCAGTATTTATCAAGCAGCTGTCATCAGACACAAGAGAACCTGCAGTCAGTATTTATCAAGCAGCGGTCATCAGACACAAGAGAACCTGCAGTCAGTATTCATCAAGCAGCGGTCATCAGACACAAGAGAACCTGCAATCAGTATTTAACGAGCAGCTGTTATCAGACACAAGAGAACCTGCCATCAGTATTTATCAAACAGCGGTCATCAGACACAAGAGCACCTACAGTCAGTATTTATCAAGCAGCGGTCATCAGACACAAGAGAACCTGCCATCAGTATTTATCAAGCAGCGGTCATCAGACACAAGAGAACCTGCAGTCAGTATTTATCAAGCAGCGGTCATCATACACAAGAGAACCTGCAGTCAGTATTTATCAAGCAGAGGTCATCAGACACAAGAGAACTTGCAGTCAGTATTTATCAAGCAGAGGTCATCAGACACAAGAGAACCTGCAGTCAGTATTTATCAAGCAGAGGTCATCAGACACAAGATAACCTGCAGTCAGTATTTATTAAGCAGCTGTCATCAGACACAAGAGAACCTGCAGTCAGTATTTATCAAGCAGCTGTCATCAGACACAAGAGAACCTGCAGTCAGTATTTATCAAGCAGAGGTAATCAGAAACAAAAGAACCTGCAGTCATTTTTTAATCAAGCAGAAGTCATCAGACACAAGAGATCCTGCAGTCAGTATTTTCAAGCAGCGGTTATCAGACACAAGAGAACCTGCAGTCAGTATTTATCAAGCAGTGGTCATCGGACACAAGAGAACCTGCAGTCAGGATTTATGAAGCAGCGGTAATCAGACACAAGAGAACCTGCCATCAGTATTTATCAAGAAGCGGTAATCAGACACAAGAGAACCTGGAGGCAATATTTATCAAGCAGCGGTCATGAGACACAAGGGAACCTACAATCAGTATTTATCAAGCAGCCGTCATCAGACACAAGAGAACCTGTAGTCAGTATTTATAAAGCAGCGGTCATCAGACACAAGAGAATCTGCAGTTAATATTTATCAAGCAGCGGTCATCAGACTGAAGAGAACCTGCAGTTAGTATTTATCAAGCAGCGGTAATCAGACACTAGAGAACGTGCAGTCAGTATTTATCAAGCAGCGGTCATTAGAAACAAGAGAACCTGCAGTCAGTATTCATCAAGCAGCGGTCATCAGACACAAGAGCACCTGCAGTCAGTATTTATCAAGCAGCGGTCATCAGATACAAGAGAACCTGCCATCAGTATTTATCAAGCAGCGGTCATCAGATACAAGAGCACCTGCAGTCAGTATTTATCAAGCAGCGGTAATCAGACACAAGAGAACCTGCAGTCAGTATTCATCAAGCAGCGGTCATCAGACACAAGAGAACCTGCAGTCAGTATTTATCAAGCAGAGGTCATCAGACACAAGATAACCGGCAGTCAGTATTTATTAAGCAGCTGTCATCAGACACAAGAGAACCTTCTATCAGTATTTATCAAGCAGCAGTCTTCATGCACAAGAGAACCTGCCATCACTATTTATCAAGCAGTGGTCCTCAGACACAAGAGAACCTGCAGTCAGTATTTATCAAGCAGCAGTCATCAGACACAAGAGAACCTGCAGTCCATATTTATCAAGCAGTGGTCATCAGACACAAGAGAACCTGCAGTCTGTGCTTATCAAGCAGCAGTCATCATGCACAAGAGAACCTGCCATCAGTATTTATCAAGCAGTGGTCATCAGACAAAAGAGAACCTGCAGTCAGTTTTTATAAAGCAGCAGTCATCAGACACAAGAGAATCTGCAGTCTGTATTTATCAAGCAGCGGTCATCAGACACAAGAGAACCTGCAGTCAGTATTTATCAAGCAGCGGTCATTAGACCCAAGAGAACCTGCAATCAGTATTTATCAAGCAGCGGTCATTAGACACAAGAGAACCTGCAGTCAGTATTCATAAAGCAGCGGTCATCAGACACAAGAGAACCTGCAATCAGTATTTAACAAGCAGCTGTTATCAGACACAAGAGAACCTGCCATCAGTATTTATTTAACAGCGGTCATCAGACACAAGAGCACCTGCAGTCAGTATTTATCAAGCAGCAGTCATCAGACACAAGAGAACCTGCAGTCTGTATTTATCAAGCAGCGGTCATCAAACACAAGAGAACCTGCAGTCAGTATTTATCAAGCAGTGGTCATCGGACACAAGAAAATCTGCAGTAAGGTTTTATGAAGCAGCGGTAATCAGACACAAAAGAACCTGCCATCAGTATTTATCAAGCAGCGGTAATCAGACACAAGAGAACCTGCAGGCAATATTTATCAAGCAGCGGTCATGAGACACAATAGAACCTGCAGTCCGTATTTATCAAGCAGAGGTAATCAGACACAAGAGAAGCTGCAGTCAGTATTTATCAAGCAGTGGTCATCAGACACAAGAGAACCTGCAGTCATTATTTATCAAGCAGCGGTCATCATACACAAGAGAACCTGCCATCACTATTTATCAAGCAGTGGTCATCAGACACAAGAGAACCTGCCATCAGTATTTATCAAGCAGCAGTAAACAGACACAAGAGAACCTGCAGGCAATATTTATCAAGCAGCGGTCATGAGACACAAGAGAACCTGCCATCACTATTTATCAAGCAGTGGTCATCAGACACAAGAGAAGCTGCAGTCAGTATTTATCAAGCAGTGGTCATCAGACAAAAGAGAACCTGCAGTCATTATTTATCAAGCAGCGGTCATCATGCACAAGAGAACCTGCCATCACTATTTATCAAGCAGTGGTCATCAGACACAAGAGAACCTGCAGTCAGTATTTATCAAGCAGCGGTCATCAGACACAAGAGAACCAGCAGTCAGTATTTATCAACCACCGGTCATTAGACACAAGAGAACCTGCAGTCAGTATTTATTAAGCAGCGGTCATTAGACACAAGAGAACCTGCAGTCAGTATTTTTCAAGCAGCGGTCATCAGACACAAGAGAACCTGCAGTCAGTATTTATCAAGCAGCGGTCATTAGACACAAGAGAACCTGCAGTCAGTATTTTTCAAGCAGCGGTCATCAGACACAAGAGAAACTGCAATCAGTATTTAACGAGCAGCTGTTATCAGACACAAGAGCACCTACAGTCAGTATGTATCAAGCAGCAGTCAATAGACACAAAAGAACCTGCAGTGAGTATTTATCAAGCAGCGTTCATCAGACACAAGAGAACAAGCAGTCAATATTTATCAAGCAGCGGTCATTAGAAACAAGAGAACCTGCAGTCAGTATTTATCAAGCAGCGGTTATCATGCACAAGAGAACCTGCCAACACTATTTATCAAGCAGTGGTCATCAGACACAAGAGAAGCTGCAGTCAGTATTTATCAAGCAGCAGTCATCAGTTACAAGAGAACCTGCAGTCTGTATTTATCAAGCAGCAGTCATCAGACACAAGAGAACCTGCAGTCAGTATTTATCAAGCATTGGTCATTAGACACAAGAGAACCTGCAGTCAGTATTTATCAAGCAGAGGTCATTAGACACAAAAGAACCTGCAGTTCGTATTTATCAAGCAGGTATCATCAGACATAAGAGAACCTGTAGTCTGTTTTTATCAAGCAGCGGTCATCATGCACAAGAGAACCTGCTATCAGTATTTATCAAGCAGTGGTCATCAGACAAAAGAGAACCTGCAGTCAGTATTTATCAAGCAGCAGTCATCAGTCACAAGAGAACCTGCAGTCTGTATTTATCAAGCAGCAGTCATCAGACACAAGAGAACCTGCAGTCAGTATTTATCAAGCAGAGGTCATTAGACACAAAAGAACCTGCAGTCAGTATTTATCAAGCAGCAGTCATCAGTCACAAGAGAACCTGCAGTCAGTATTTATCAAGCATTGGTCATTAGACACAAGAGAACCTGCAGTCAGTATTTATCAAGCAGAGGTCATTAGACACAAAAGAACCTGCAGTCAGTATTTATCAAGCAGCGTTCATCAGACACAAGAGAACAAGCAGTCAATATTTATCAAGCAGCGGTCATTAGAAACAAGAGAACCTGCAGTCAGTATTTATCAAGCAGCGGTTATCATGCACAAGAGAACCTGCCATCACTATTTATCAAGCAGTGGTCATCAGACACAAGAGAAGCTGCAGTCAGTATTTATCAAGCAGTGGTCATCAGACACAAGAGAACCTGCAGGCAGTATTTATCAAACAGCGGTCATCAGACACAAGAGAACCTGCAGGCAGTATTTATCAAGAAGCCATCATCAGACACAAGAGAACCTGCAGTCAGTATTTATCAAGCAGCTGTCATCAGACACAAGAGAACCTGCAGTCAGTATTTATCAAGCAGCGGTCATCAGACACAAGAGAACCTGCAGTCAGTATTCATCAAGCAGCGGTCATCAGACACAAGAGAACCTGCAATCAGTATTTAACGAGCAGCTGTTATCAGACACAAGAGAACCTGCCATCAGTATTTATCAAACAGCGGTCATCAGACACAAGAGCACCTACAGTCAGTATTTATCAAGCAGCGGTCATCAGACACAAGAGAACCTGCCATCAGTATTTATCAAGCAGCGGTCATCAGACACAAGAGAACCTGCAGTCAGTATTTATCAAGCAGCGGTCATCATACACAAGAGAACCTGCAGTCAGTATTTATCAAGCAGAGGTCATCAGACACAAGAGAACCTGCAGTCAGTATTTATCAAGCAGAGGTCATCAGACACAAGAGAACCTGCAGTCAGTATTTATCAAGCAGAGGTCATCAGACACAAGATAACCTGCAGTCAGTATTTATTAAGCAGCTGTCATCAGACACAAGAGAACCTGCAGTCAGTATTTATCAAGCAGCTGTCATCAGACACAAGAGAACCTGCAGTCAGTATTTTTCAAGCAGAGGTAATCAGAAACAAAAGAACCTGCAGTCATTTTTTAATCAAGCAGAAGTCATCAGACACAAGAGATCCTGCAGTCAGTATTTATCAAGCAGCGGTTATCAGACACAAGAGAACCTGCAGTCAGTATTTATCAAGCAGTGGTCATCGGACACAAGAGAACCTGCAGTCAGGATTTATGAAGCAGCGGTAATCAGACACAAGAGAACCTGCCATCAGTATTTATCAAGCAGCGGTAATCAGACACAAGAGAACCTGCAGGCAATATTTATCAAGCAGCGGTCATGAGACACAAGGGAACCTACAATCAGTATTTATCAAGCAGCCGTCATCAGACACAAGAGAACCTGCAGTCAGTATTTATAAAGCAGCGGTCATCAGACACAAGAGAACCTGCAGTCAGTATTTATCAAGCAGCGGTCATCAGACTCAAGAGAACCTGCAGTCAGTATTTATCAAGCAGCGGTCATCAGACACAAGAGAACCTGCAGTCAGTATTTATCAAGCAGCGGTCATCAGACACAAGAGAACCTGCAGTCAGTATTTATCAAGCAGCGGTCATCAGACACAAGAGAACCTGCAGTCAGTATTTATCAAGCAGCGGTCATCAGACACAAGAGAACCTGCAGTCAGTATTTATCAAGCAGCGGTCATCAGACACAAGAGAACCTGCAGTCAGTATTTATCAAGCAGCGGTCATCAGACACAAGAGAACCTGCAGTCAGTATTTATCAAGCAGCGGTCATCAGACACAAGAGAACCTGCAGTCAGTATTTATCAAGCAGCTGTCATCAGACACAAGAGAACCTTCTATCAGTATTTATCAAGCAGCAGTCTTCATGCACAAGAGAACCTGCCATCACTATTTATCAAGCAGTGGTCCTCAGACACAAGAGAACCTGCAGTCAGTATTTATCAAGCAGCAGTCATCAGACACAAGAGAACCTGCAGTCCATATTTATCAAGCAGTGGTCATCAGACACAAGAGAACCTGCAGTCTGTACTTATCAAGCAGCAGTCATCATGCACAAGAGAACCTGCCATCAGTATTTATCAAGCAGTGGTCATCAGACAAAAGAGAACCTGCAGTCAGTTTTTATAAAGCAGCAGTCATCAGACACAAGAGAATCTGCAGTCTGTATTTATCAAGCAGCGGTCATCAGACACAAGGGAACCTGCAGTCAGTATTTATCAAGCAGCGGTCATTAGACCCAAGAGAACCTGCAATCAGTATTTATCAAGCAGCGGTCATTAGACACAAGAGAACCTGCAGTCAGTATTCATAAAGCAGCGGTCATCAGACACAAGAGAACCTGCAATCAGTATTTAACAAGCAGCTGTTATCAGACACAAGAGAACCTGCCATCAGTATTTATTTAACAGCGGTCATCAGACACAAGAGCACCTGCAGTCAGTATTTATCAAGCAGCAGTCATCAGACACAAGAGAACCTGCAGTCTGTATTTATCAAGCAGCGGTCATCAAACACAAGAGAACCTGCAGTCAGTATTTATCAAGCAGTGGTCATCGGACACAAGAAAATCTGCAGTAAGGTTTTATGAAGCAGCGGTAATCAGACACAAAAGAACCTGCCATCAGTATTTATCAAGCAGCGGTAATCAGACACAAGAGAACCTGCAGGCAATATTTATCAAGCAGCGGTCATGAGACACAATAGAACCTGCAGTCCGTATTTATCAAGCAGAGGTAATCAGACACAAGAGAAGCTGCAGTCAGTATTTATCAAGCAGTGGTCATCAGACACAAGAGAACCTGCAGTCATTATTTATCAAGCAGCGGTCATCATACACAAGAGAACCTGCCATCACTATTTATCAAGCAGTGGTCATCAGACACAAGAGAACCTGCCATCAGTATTTATCAAGCAGCAGTAATCAGACACAAGAGAACCTGCAGGCAATATTTATCAAGCAGCGGTCATGAGACACAAGAGAACCTGCCATCACTATTTATCAAGCAGTGGTCATCAGACACAAGAGAAGCTGCAGTCAGTATTTATCAAGCAGTGGTCATCAGACAAAAGAGAACCTGCAGTCATTATTTATCAAGCAGCGGTCATCATGCACAAGAGAACCTGCCATCACTATTTATCAAGCAGTGGTCATCAGACACAAGAGAACCTGCAGTCAGTATTTATCAAGCAGCGGTCATCAGACACAAGAGAACCAGCAGTCAGTATTTATCAACCACCGGTCATTAGACACAAGAGAACCTGCAGTCAGTATTTATTAAGCAGCGGTCATTAGACACAAGAGAACCTGCAGTCAGTATTTTTCAAGCAGCGGTCATCAGACACAAGAGAACCTGCAGTCAGTATTTATCAAGCAGCGGTCATTAGACACAAGAGAACCTGCAGTCAGTATTTTTCAAGCAGCGGTCATCAGACACAAGAGAAACTGCAATCAGTATTTAACGAGCAGCTGTTATCAGACACAAGAGCACCTACAGTCAGTATTTATCAAGCAGCGGTCATCAGACACAAGAGAACCTGCAGGCAATATTTATCAAGCAGCGGTCATGAGACACAATAGAACCTGCAGTCCGTATTTATCAAGCAGAGGTAATCAGACACAAGAGAAGCTGCAGTCAGTATTTATCAAGCAGTGGTCATCAGACACAAGAGAACCTGCAGTCATTATTTATCAAGCAGCGGTCATCATACACAAGAGAACCTGCCATCACTATTTATCAAGCAGTGGTCATCAGACACAAGAGAACCTGCCATCAGTATTTATCAAGCAGCAGTAAACAGACACAAGAGAACCTGCAGGCAATATTTATCAAGCAGCGGTCATGAGACACAAGAGAACCTGCCATCACTATTTATCAAGCAGTGGTCATCAGACACAAGAGAAGCTGCAGTCAGTATTTATCAAGCAGTGGTCATCAGACAAAAGAGAACCTGCAGTCATTATTTATCAAGCAGCGGTCATCATGCACAAGAGAACCTGCCATCACTATTTATCAAGCAGTGGTCATCAGACACAAGAGAACCTGCAGTCAGTATTTATCAAGCAGCGGTCATCAGACACAAGAGAACCAGCAGTCAGTATTTATCAACCACCGGTCATTAGACACAAGAGAACCTGCAGTCAGTATTTATTAAGCAGCGGTCATTAGACACAAGAGAACCTGCAGTCAGTATTTATTAAGCAGCGGTCATTAGACACAAGAGAACCTGCAGTCAGTATTTTTCAAGCAGCGGTCATCAGACACAAGAGAACCTGCAATCAGTATTTAACGAGCAGCTGTTATCAGACACAAGAGCACCTACAGTCAGTATTTATCAAGCAGCGGTCATCAGACACAAGAGCACCTACAGTCAGTATTTATCAAGCAGCGGTCATCAGACACAAGAGCACCTACAGTCAGTATTTATCAAGCAGCGGTCATCAGACACAAGAGAACCTGCCATCAGTATTTATCAAACAGCGGTCATCAGACACAAGAGAACCTGCAGTCAGTATTTATCAAGCAGCAGTCATCATACAAAAGAGAACCTGCCATCAGTATTTATCAAACAGCGGTCATCAGACACAAGAGAACCTGCAGTTAGTATTTATCAAGCAGCAGTCATCATACAAAAGAGAACCTGCAGTCAGTATTTATCAAGCAGAGGTCATCAGACACAAGAGAACCTGCAGTCAGTATTTATCAAGCAGAGGTCATCAGACACAAGATAACCTGCAGTCAGTATTTATTAAGCAGCTGTCATCAGACACAAGAGAACCTGCAGTCAGTATTTATCAAGCAGCTGTCATCAGACACAAGAGAACCTGCAGTCAGTATTTATCAAGCAGAGGTAATCAGAAACAAGAGAAACTGCAGTCATTTTTTAATCAAGCAGAAGTCATCAGACACAAGAGATCCTGCAGTCAGTATTTATCAAGCAGCGGTTATCAGACACAAGAGAACCTGCAGTCAGTATTTATCAAGCAGTGATCATCAGACACAAGAGAACCTGCAGTCAGTATTTATAAAGCAGCAGTCATCAGACATAAGAGAATCTGCAGTCTGTATTTATCAAGCAGCGGTCATCAGACACAAGGGAACCTGCAGTCAGTATTTATCAAGCAGCGGTCATTAGACCCAAGAGAACCTGCAATCAGTATTTATCAAGCAGCGGTCATTAGACACAAGAGAACCTGCAGTCAGTATTCATAAAGCAGCGGTCATCAGACACAAGAGAACCTGCAATCAGTATTTAACAAGCAGCTGTTATCAGACACAAGAGAACCTGCCATCAGTATTTATTTAACAGCGGTCATCAGACACAAGAGCACCTGCAGTCAGTATTTATCAAGCAGCAGTCATCAGACACAAGAGAACCTGCAGTCTGTATTTATCAAGCAGCGGTCATCAAACACAAGAGAACCTGCAGTCAGTATTTGTCAAGCAGTGGTCATCGGACACAAGAGAATCTGCAGTAAGGTTTTATGAAGCAGCGGTAATCAGACACAAGAGAACCTGCCATCAGTATTTATCAAGCAGCGGTAATCAGACACAAGAGAACCTGCAGGCAATATTTATCAAGCAGCGGTCATGAGACACAATAGAACCTGCAGTCCATATTTATTAAGCAGAGGTCATCAGACACAAGAGAAGCTGCAGTCAGTATTTATCAAGCAGTGGTCATCAGACACAAGAGAACCTGCAGTCATTATTTATCAAGCAGCGGTCATCATACACAAGAGAACCTGCCATCACTATTTATCAAGCAGTGGTCATCAGACACAAGAGAACCTGCCATCAGTATTTATCAAGCAGCAGTAATCAGACAGAAGAGAACCTGCAGTCAGTATTTATCAAGCAGCAGTCATCAGACCCAAGAGAACCTGCAGTCCGTATTTATCAAACAGCGGTAATCAGACACAAGAGAACCTGCCATCAGTATTTATCAAGCAGTGGTCATCAGACACACGAGAACCTGCAGTCAGTATTTATCAATCATCAGAGGTCATCAGACACAAGAGAACCTGCAGTCAGTATTTATCAAGCAGTGGTGATCAGACACAAGAGAACCTGCCATCAGTATTTATCAAGCAGCGGTCATCAGACACAAGAGAACCTGCAGTCTGTATTTATCAAGCAGAGGTCCTTAGACACAAGAGAACCTGCAGTCAGTATTTATCAAGCAGCGTTCATCAGACACAAGAGAACCAGCAGTCAGTATTTATCAAGCAGCGGTCATTAGACAGAAGAGAACCTGCAGTCAGTATTTATTAAGCAGCGGTCATTAGAGACAAGAGCACCTGCAGTCATTATTTATCAAGCAGCATTCATCAGACACAAGACAACCTGCAGTCAGTATTTTTCAAGCAGTGGTCATCAGACACAAGAGAACCTGCAGTCAGTATTTATCAATATTGTTAGAAAAAGAGAATGTTAAGTCAGACTCTGGAGGTGCGCTAGGCGCCAAAATGGTTGAAAAACAAACGATGGGTGAAGATCAAAGGCTGCTCTCTCAAGTAATATGACAATGGCCAAAACAAATCCTGAATGGAATAAAAAGAGGTGCCAATAGGGTGATAACGTAAGCACAAGAGACAATAGCAACAAGCAACGATGAGTATACTCACAAACGGAGCGGCACTGATTTGCGCCAGACACAGCAGACCGGGACCTGTTCGTCGCCCGGCAGACCAGCAATCGATCAAAACTCCAAGCGGTCACGTGGGACCCTTCAACCAATCAGGTATGAGGACACGTCCACACCTTGTTCCTCACGGCCGCTCCACCAATCCAAAGACGATCTGGATACACACCTTCCTCCCTTGGAAGCACAGTGGGATACCCGTATTCAATGAATACTGAGTGAGATACGCAGGGCGGGTGGTATTACAGTCTGAAAACCACAGGACCCAAAAGCTTAATTCCGGTAACACAGATATGGACTCCAAAGGGGTAAAAGTTAAAAGGTTTATTAAAAATGTTAAAAGAAACCAGCAACTCGTTTCTCGGCTACACAGAGCCGTTTCATCAGGTTGTATTCACAGTGGTGATCAGACACAAGAGCACCTACAGTCAGTATTTATCAAGCAGCGGTCATCAGACACAAGAGAACCTGCCATCAGAATTTATCAAGCAGCGGTAATCAGACACAAGAGAACCTGCAGTCAGTATTTATCAAGCATTGGTCATCATACACAAGAGAACCTGCAGTCAGTATTTATCAAGCAGAGGTCATCAGACACAAGATAACCTGCAGTCAGTATTTATTAAGCAGCTGTCATCAGACACAAGAAAACCTGCAGTCAGTATTTATCAAGCAGCGTTCATCAGACACAAGAGAACCTGCAGTCAGTATTTATCAAGCAGAGGTCATCAGACACAAGAGAACCTGCAGTCATTTTTTAATCAAGCAGAAGTCATCAGACACAAGAGATCCTGCAGTCAGTATTTATCAAGCAGCGGTTATCAGACACAAGAGAACCTGCAGTCAGTATTTATCAAGCAGTGGTTATCGGACACAAGAGAACCTGCCATCAGTATTTATCAAGCAGCGGTAATCAGACACAAGAGAACCTTCAGGCAATATTTATCAAGCAGCGGTCATGAGACACAAGAGAACCTGCAGTCCATATTTATCAAGCAGAGGTCATCAGACACAAGAGAACCTGCAGGCAGTATTTATCAAGCAGCCGTCATCAGACACAAGAGAACCTGCAGTCAGTATTTATTAAGCAGCGGTCATCAGACACAAGAGAATCTGCAGTTAGTATTTATCAAGCAGCGGTCATCAGACTGAAGAGAACCTGCAGTCAGTATTTATCAAGCAGCAGTCATAAGACACAAGAGAACCTTCAGTCCGTATTCAAGCAGCAGTCATCAGACACAAGAGAACCTGCAGTCCGTATTCATCAAGCAGCGGTAATCAGTCTGTATTTATCAGGCAGCAGTCATCATGCACACGAGAACCTGCCATCAGTATTTATCAAGCAGTGGTAATCAGACACAAGAAAACCTGCAGTCTGTATTTATCAAACAGTGGTCATCAGACACAAGAGAACCTGCCATCAGTATTTATCAAACAGTGGTCATCAGACACATGAGAACCTGCAGGCAGTATTTATCAAGCAGCGGTCATCAGACACAAGAGAACCTGCAATCTGTATTTATCAAGCAGTGTTCATCATGTACAAGAGAACCTGCCATCAGTATTTATCAAGCAGCATTCATCAGACACAAGAGAACCTGCAGTCAGTATTTATCTAGCAGCATTCATCAGACACAAGAGAACCTGCAGTCAGTATTTATCAAGCAGCGGTAATCAGACACAAGAGAACCTGCCATCAGTATTTATCAAGCAGCGGTCATCAGACACAAGAGAACCTGCAGTCAGTATTTATCAAGCAGTGGTCATCAAACACAAGAGAAACTGCAGTCAGTATTTATCAAGCAGCGGTAATCAGACATGAGAGAACCTGCCATCTGTATTTATCAAGCAGTGGTTATCAGACACAAGAGAACCTGCTGGCAGTATTTATCTAGCAGCGGTCATGAGACACAAGAGAACCTGCAGACAGTATTTATCAAGCAATGGTCATCAGACACAAGAGAACATGCAGTCAGTATTTATCAAGCAATGGTCATCAGACACAAGAGAACCTGCCTTCAGTATTTATCAAGCAGCAGCCATGAGACACAAGAGAAGCTGCAGTCAGTATTTATCAAGCAGCGGTCATCAGAAACAAGAGAACCTGCAGTCAGTATTTATCAAGCAGCTGTCATCAGACACAAGGGAACCTGCAGGTAGTATTTATCAAGCAGCGGTCATCAGACACAAGAGAACCTGCAGTCTGTATTTATCAAGCAGCGGTCATCAGACACAAGAGATCCTGCAGTCAGTATTTATCAAGCAGCGGTCATCAGACACAAGAGAACCTGCAGTCAGTATTTATCATGCAGCGGTCATCAGACACAAGAGAACCTGCAGTCGGTATTTATCAAGCAGTGGTCATCAGACACAAGAGAACCTGTAGGCAGTATTTATCAAGCAGCCGTCATCAGACACAAGAGAACCCGCAGTCAATATTTATCAAGCAGCGGTCATCAGACACAAAAGAACCTGCAGTCAGTATTTATCAAGAAGCGGTCATCAAACGCAAGAGAACTGCAGTCAGTATTTATCAAGCAGCGGTCATCAGACACAAGAGAAGCTGCAGTCAGTATTTATGAAGCAGCAGTCATCAGACACAAGAGAACCTGCAGTCAGTATTTATCAAGCAGCGGTCATCAGACACAAGAGAACCTGCAGTCAGTATAGTATTTATCAAGCAGCGGTCTTCAGACACAAGAGAACCTGCAGTCAGTATTTATCAAGCAGCAGTCATCAGACACAAGAGAACCTGCAGTCAGTATTTATCAAGCAGCAGTCATCAGAAACAAGGCAAACTGCAGTCAGTATTTATCAAGCAGCGCTCATCAGACACAAGAGAACCTGCAGTCAGTATTTATCAAGCAGCAGTCATCAGAAACAAGAGAAACTGCAGTCAGTATTTATCAAGCAGCGCTCATCAGACACAAGAGAACCTGCAGTCAGTATTTATCAAGCAGCGCTCATTAGACATGAGAGAACCTGCAGTCAGTATTTATCAGGCAGCGGTCATCAGACGCAAGTGAACCTGCCATCAGTATTTATCAAGCAGCGGTCATCAGACACAAGAGAACCTGCCATCAGTATTTATCAAGCAGTGGTCATCAGACAAAAGAGAACCTGCCATCTGTATTTATCAAGCAGTGGTTATCAGACACAAGAGAACCTGCTGGCAGTATTTATCTAGCAGCGGTCATGAGACACAAGAGAACCTGCAGACAGTATTTATCAAGCAATGGTCATCAGACACAAGAGAACCTGCAGTCAGTATTTATCAAGCAATGGTCATCAGACACAAGAGAACCTGCCTTCAGTATTTATCAAGCAGCAGCCATGAGACACAAGAGAACCCGCATTCAATATTTATCAAGCAGCGGTCATCAGACACAAAAGAACCTGCAGTCAGTATTTATCAAGAAGCGGTCATCAAACGCAAGAGAACTGCAGTCAGTATTTATCAAGAAGCGGTCATCAGACACAAGAGAAGCTGCAGTCAGTATTTATGAAGCAGCCGTCATCAGACACAAGAGAACCCGCAGTCAATATTTATCAAGCAGCGGTCATCAGACACAAAAGAACCTGCAGTCAGTATTTATCAAGAAGCGGTCATCAAACGCAAGAGAACTGCAGTCAGTATTTATCAAGCAGCGGTCATCAGACACAAGAGAAGCTGCAGTCAGTATTTATGAAGCAGCAGTCATCAGACACAAGAGAACCTGCAGTCAGTATTTATCAAGCAGCGGTCATCAGACACAAGAGAACCTGCAGTCAGTATAGTATTTATCAAGCAGCGGTCTTCAGACACAAGAGAACCTGCAGTCAGTATTTATCAAGCAGCAGTCATCAGACACAAGAGAACCTGCAGTCAGTATTTATCAAGCAGCAGTCATCAGAAACAAGAGAAACTGCAGTCAGTATTTATCAAGCAGCGCTCATCAGACACAAGAGAACCTGCAGTCAGTATT